>NW_009637757.1:643-8433 GCF_000690535.1 Cariama cristata | reverse complement strand
CCTGGCTAAAGACAGCATACCTCCCATTTTGTCGGACCTTGGTCTTGCCCATAAAAGATGTTTTTTTCCCATGTGTGAAAAAGATTTCAGTTTCCACTCCACTTGGAAAACTTTGCACATTTCCAGCTCAGTTCAGTGTTATTTCACTAGACAACACAGCACTAATGTAAGTTGAACCTTTTTGCATATCAGCATTGTTTGGTACTTGATATATGAAACAAATCAGCACGGATGCCTTGGTCAACCAGGAAAGCCCAGCTGGGTTGGGTATTATGTCTAACTTAAGAGTCCAAGAGTTTGCAAGCTTCATTTCCAGTGCAGGGACCAGTGCTTGGTCACCCCACTGAGAGATGCTCCCATGTCCTGAATCCCAGCCTCCCACAGCAGCTCTCCTGGCCATGTCCAAACTGAACCCTGGCCATACCCTTATATTAAATCTGGGCATCCCAAATGCCTGCCTCGTACATTTTTGCTGTAACCCAGTGAACCCCAGTGCACACAGAGCAGGGGCAAAGCCTGGGCAGACCCCTGCCTGGATGGCTGGAGGTGCGGAGCTGCTCCATACATGCCCATGTACCTCCGGGATTCAGCCTTCAACTCCAAGGAAAACACTGTCTGCCCAGGGAGTCCCTTCTATAAAAGAGAGACAGAAATGGCTTTGCTTTTCTGCTTCCTGAGGACTGTGGAGAGACTTGGATAAGCAATGCTCCTAAGCATTTGACACAAGAACTAGTTTTTGATCCAGATTTGTTTTTGACGGGGACAGCTCTGTACACACAGGATTTGTCAGCAGGATTTGTGGCATATTGAGGGTATGTCCAGCAAGGCTCAGGGGTATCAGCTACACTTTTAAATGGCTTCTGTGAGTTGGAACTATTTTGTATTTTCAGTTCCATTTTTAAGCAGGAAAAGGAACCTATCTTTTACTTAAAAGGTCTTTAGTCCAATGGCTCAGTGTGCTTGGAGCCTCTGGAATCACTTTGCCCCCTGGATATTACAAAGGGATTCCATGTGGGACCTTAGCCCATGTTAGGGATGTGTCTGGGAAACAGAATTCATCCTGTTTCACCTTGAACATGAGACAGGTTTTTTGCATTAATGGCATGCCCAGAAGAGTGGATTGTCTCCAAAGCCTCATTGGTGATGCGCTATTGGCATTAGCTGATCTGAAAATATGCTCCCATTACCTACCGAACCCGACTGCCGTCTCCCTGTTGGACTGTGAATTGCTGCTGCTGTAGCAGAAATTCTTTCCTCTGCCTTGGGAAAATGCAGCCTTGCTGCTTTGCCTCTTGATATTGATTTCCCCTGCTGTCGAGAGGACACTGAGGTACGTCAGGACAGCACAATAAAACAGGACATCAACTAGCATATCTATTCGCATGCCCATGAGTTATTCCTCCTGCTGCATAGGAACATTTTTTCCATTAAGCTCCAGTCAAATGTCTAGAGGACTCTTGCATTGAAGTCCCAAAGAAACCTGCCCTCATGGATCATCTTTTTAATATTTTTGCAGGGCTGTACAAGCAATAACTCCGCAGAGGGAAGTAAGAGGTACTTGAAAGTAAAAGATTCACCCAAGTCTACAGAGTAAGTCAGTAGCAGAGCCCACATGCTGGCTTGAAAGCTCCTTCAGCACATTTACTATTTTCATAACATCATATAGTAACAATTACATAAGAAGACGTTTATGAGTATTAATATTCATCCGGTTAATACAAAAATAATAATTCCATCAAGTAGTGCAGTTGGCTTGACAATGTTAAGGGATTCCAGAGACTGACTGTCAGCATCCATAAATCTATAAAACCCCTAAGTTTTCCAAAGCTCACAGGCCAAGGCTTCTGCGTGATGTTATTGTGTCACTGTAGCAATCCTCATTCTGCCATAGCAGCTATTTCTTCATCACTGCTGTCTCCCCCTTCCTCCTGCCCTTCTAAAAGTGACGACAAGTGCTAGGTCCCTAAAGACTTTGTTTAAAATCAGCCCATAGCCTGGCGAGAGGGCAGAGCCAGACACCTCTGTGTAAGTGCTGACCTGAAGGCATTTCCCTTGATACTATAGAAGACATTTCACCAGCTTGCCAGGAGGATCCACTGACCGGTAGGACCAAACCTCGCTGGAGAAGGAAGTTTATCAGAGTGCTAAAAGGAATATACGTCAATGACACCACAAGTAATAATTCATGACTTTTCCTTTGAAGTATCACAAAAATTTGTCCAAAGGGTGAGATGCTCTTTTGCCTGATGCTCTACCCTTCTGAAAAGACTTCACTTAAAAGTACAACTTTCAACAAAGAGCTTTTTACCCAACTCAGATCTGTTCCATCTGGTGTGGTCTATGCAGGATCCATTAATATTTTAACCTTCCTGGCTGTTAGCCCACTGAAGTGAGCTGGCTAGGATAAAAGAAAATGGTGAGATTACATTTTCCCCTTCTGGCATCCTCACAGTCTTCTATTTTTTAGTAATAATCCTGTTTACAGCGGAAAGGTTCCTAAGGAGCTACTGTATGTTAGACATAACCAAAAAATTAGCCATAGGCAAAAAATTGCCTTGAGGTATATTTCAGCAGAAATGTATTTTTTGTTGATCTCAAAAGCTTTTCAAAAAATACCTGCTTTCCTGTATTTGTTTTGAGCAGGGGGAATTACCTTGGGGGAAAAAATTAATTTCAGCTGAAGTATTTTTTGTTTTCTGCTAAAAAAACCCCTCCAGATTTGGCCAAAAGAAAAATATATATTGTCAATGGAATGTCAATGAGCTCTCGTGTACATGGATAAGTAATAAAAGGATGGTGCATGGCCCAGACAGTGTGCAATCAAAGTGATCTTTAGGCATTTTTAAAGCCTTAGCTACCACAGAAGTTGACAGTGATTCAGGCTCCCTTTTATCTTTTCTTTTTTCTATTCCTTCAGCCCCCAGCTAAAGGATTATCGTAAGCAATTCAGGGTAGAGGAAGGAAAGGTACAGCTCACTGGGTTTTAGCAGTGGCCTCCATCGTTGCCCCGAGAAGAGCTTTTCTGGAATGTCACATTTCTGCAGGAGATTAAGAACAACCAGGCAGGACATGGAGTCGAGCCCCTGCCTTCTCCTGGAGACTTCAAGGCTCACATGAAGGCTTGTGGTCTTCATTCTGCCTTCTGCAAAGACACCAGCTTTGGGTCTGAGTTCAGCGTGTGGAGCTCCCCAAAATCTAGAAGCGTGAGGATCCTGTGTTTTGGTTGGGTCTCCCCCTGTTTAAAACCTACTGTCTTTGCCTTTGGTAAATTGTGATCAATATATGTTTTATAAACCACAGGGAATCGTGCAGCTATTCAGTAGCTTTCACCAGAGGCTCTTGAAGTATTTCACAAATAAATAGCCGAGTTTTACAATAACTTCATATTCCAGGTTTTCTAGATAGTAGGAAAGCTGACATCCAAGTGGCTTTCCTGCAGTTGCACAACAAAGCTGCACCAACTTATGAACAGAACTTATAAGTCTCCATTCCAGCTCTAGTTTCACCTCTCAAGCAAGATTTGTTATTTTTGCACTTACTCATCCAACGTTCCCATCACTGCTAGCCAGAGATAGACATGATTGTTTACACCACTGCAATTTTTTTTCCTCAAAACTTCTCCTCCTCTTTAACATGAATAAATAAGATGCATAAATTTGAGCAATCAGAAGAGAAGCTGTGTGAGGGCAACAAGGAACGACAGATTCAAACACCAACTGCAGGTACCAAATCAGCGTTAGCTTCTCCGGAGCTGGTGCATCGCCTTTGAGAGCTCCCTTGGAGGTCACCTGCAGGCACTTGCCTCCTTCCTATGCAATATAAATGTATAGGTTTGTATACCTATATGCAGTTGGTTATTTTTATCACTAACTGCCACAGGGTATTTGCTGCCGTGCTGATGGTAAGGCTGAGAAGAGCAACAGGAATGGTGAAATGCAATAGGCTGTGTCTGGGAAAACTGGAAGCAGATCCAGTCCTGGTCAAAGCAGATGTAATTTGGAGGGAGAGGAGCAAAGCTGAGCTCTCTCACAGCACAGTCATTTTGTTGTTGTTGTTGTTTGGGTGGTGTCCTAAATTCCTGCCCTGCCGTGGCAGAGCGAGGTCCTAGGCCAAATACTTATTAATAATACTTATTAATTAATAATAACAATAGCGCTAGTGGAAAATTTCAGGTCCCATGCTCACAATTCGCTGCCAAGCTAGTCACTTCCCAAACTTACTTCTAAAATTAGAAACAAACAGGCCCCTTCTGAAGGCAATAAACAGCATTTTAATTGGATTAAAACTTATAAATCTGTCAGCAACTAGTTGCTCTGGCTCCCTCGTGCGATCAGCAGCTTTGAATACCCTTCTGGGTCTTTCCCAGAGGGGAATAATGTGATCTGATGTCATCACAACAAAGGTGTGATCGAACAAGCTGGCATGGTGTGGCAGCTCAGCGCTGGGCTGCTGGGACCAACATGCCCAACTGGGTGTGCTGGCGGGAGGGTGGTCCTCCAGCCTGGGGTGGACATCATCAGCCGGGCAGGAGGGAGAGAGTCATGCTGCAGACCTCTGTTTGTGTGTGGTCTGTGGATACATTAACATGAACTAATTCCTTAGGTACCACTCAACTCAGGGCCACATGAAATGTGTATTACAATGCATTTTGCTTAGCCAAAACAGCACGTTTTCATCTCTGTTTTTCATGTGATGGAAGACTTTTAAAGTAATTCTCACTTGACTCAAAAAGATGCCAAATATTAGCATCATGATGCAGGAGATCCATCCAGAGAATGGGTAGTGATGCCCTGGTGGCACCTCCCCTGCCAAGAACCCGCTCGTAGGAAAAAAGACCAAATAAATAGAGTAGCTGGTATTTCAGATACTCTGATTGTTTGGAGGGGAAAGGTGGATGGCAGCCGTGTGGCAAAGGGCAGGACCTGGAGCTTCAGGATTTTCTCTGCTTCAAGAGGCATTCATGCCCTGATCCCTAATGGGAAATGTGTGATGGACAGAGGTGTGTCCCAGGCGATACAGGGCTGCCTCTGAGATCAGCGCTGCAGCACTCTTGGGCTTAGATGCCCTCCTGGGTCCCAAATGGCCTTAACATATCATCCAGCAGAAATAAAACTGCGCCAGAGACAAAATCAGCCCTACGGTCAGCAACTGGGGGAATGAGAGTAGGACACACAGGTGACCACATTTCTTCCTGCTCCCAAAAATAAAAATACTTCTCTTTTAAAAAGGGCCTGAGGGGAGGGAAAGAAAGAGCTGGGTTTAGTACCATCTTGAGAACAAATCATAAAAACTTGCAGAAGGTTATTATTAAGTAAAAAATATGGGATGCTCACATTACAAGGACGGAGCATGCTTCCCTCATGAGAAGGGCATGAACCTCTTACAGGCAGAGTTTTGAAACTGTGGAAATAATCCCCAGGTCTCAGAGGACCTGCAAATGGTCTGAGACTTCACATTTTCATGCGAGACACCTTTGTTCACCTCGATGGCAATAATCTCCTTGGAGATATCTGCCCAGTCCTCCACCACAATGGTGAGGACTTATGAGGAGCATGAGCACCATCGCTGCCATGAGTAGGGAGATCCTAGTGGGTTTGGGAAACAGGTGCATGATGACCAGTATCACCCAGTATCACCAGAACCACCCTCTGGATGCCAAGACCTGAGACACGGATGTGGTGGGGCTGAACAGGGCAAGACAGAGCAGTGTCTTCCTTGTTCCATTCCCTCTTCCCTAGCCATGGCTTGGGTAGGACTTAGGAGGTTTCTTGTCCCACGTAGCAGAGGACATGATCACGTCCCAAATTGTGCAAACATTTCACATAAACAGAGAACATGACAAGTGAGACTTGACATAGCAATAGGTGTTCAGTGCCACCTAGCCTTCTCCAAATAAATACCAGGAATCGCAATAAACACACTTTAGGAAAAAAAAAAATATATATATATATACACACCATACATATAGACTCACTAAACATACATAATGTATCTTCACTAAGAAGAAATTGCTGGCGGCCTTTCAGCAAGCTCTCCTTAACTGCTAATGATAAGCAGGTACTACCTTTGTTGAGGTCTGTGGCACTTTGCAAGTATGTCCAAGCTGTTCCTGTGGAGTGATTGCTCTTAAAATACTTTAAATGCCTTTCTACCAGGATAAAATATTACCACAAACTTAATGTGCTGAGCATAGAGAAGGGTAGTCAGTGCCACCACTGTAACAGCTGTGGTGATTTTAGCTCTAGAAATCAAGAACTGCCTACTTAACATCAAAGGTCTGGCTTAAATAATCAGGAGATTTTAAAAGAGATCATACATTCAAGACTTTCTTCTTTTTTGTTGTTGTTCTGGTTTTGGACTTATTTGCATCTGCAAATATTTTCTCTGTTTTTCCTGCTACTGTGACCATTAGTGGAGTTTCCAAAACCTCAGAAATTCCTAAATACAAAAAAAAAAAAAGAGGGTAATATTGTCATTCCCTCCCACCCCTTGACTCCAAGAGCTTTATTAAAAAAGTCTAGTATCCATCCCAGGAGACCTGGGATAAAATCTGGAGCCAGCAACATTGCAGGCTTCCTTTGGACAGCAGTGAGCACCCCAAGGAGCCGCTCAGCCCACTGTATGACGGATCAGGCCCACCCTCCATATGGAAAACCTAAAGAAAGAGAAATCAGAGCAGGACATGCTGGGAAAGATGTTCTAGAGGATGCTTCCCCACCCCATCAAACCATTAGAGACTCATTTTTCTTTCCTACTCCTATGCCAGGAATGGAGGGGGCAGAAGCTGGACAAGCTCTGTAGCTGCTCCAGGCCCCACCACAGTGCTGGGATTTCCAGGACAGCCCAATCGCTGCTTCCCGGGAGAGGGGCGGCTTCAGGGGTGGAAGAGCTCCTTGAGGGATGCAAGAGCTCACGTTGGGGAGACACGTGGGGGCTGGCAGTTCAGGTGATGGGGAGAAGCATGGCCTGGCCATCTCTATGCTTGGATCTCAGGAAGGGTGGGGGTGTGTCTGCATGTGGGTGAACTTTAAAAAGTTCAGCCTTTAAAACACAAATCTGAAGGGAGGAGGGAAAAACCCCTTTCTACTAGAGGAAAAGTGGGAAAAATCATCATACAGTCTCCAGAACATGAGAAATAATCAGCAGTAGCTATAGATCCATGCTACTGTTTACTTTTTATTGCTTTAATTTTCACTCTTGAAAGAAAAAAAAAAATATTTCACTATACAAAACTGAGTATTTTACTCTAAACTATCTTGGTTTGAGGCTCTTGCACAGTGCGGGAGCAGACAGCCCTTTTCGTGCTCCCCAGCAGGCATGAAGCATCTCCCGTCACGGCCCTGGGATGGGCTGGGGGGTGACTGGGTACCCTCTACCAAGCTGTGGCCATTTGCAGCGCTGCGAAGCCGATCCCTAACTGTAGATGTGCTCAGTGCCTGGCTTGAAAGAAGGGTAATAATAAATTTCAGCAGTGTGCCTGTGAAAATAGCTGGTTCTCTGGGCCATTAAAATACCCTGTATTTATAAACAAGAGGGGGTTAGTTTTTATTGTCCTAGAAAAGCACACTGGAACATTTAATCACCATTTTCTTTCACTTTAATTAGCAAGGAAAAGGGGGATGTCAAAAAGCAATTATACAAAATATATACTGTGCTGATTAGGGATTTCTTTTCTGTAGCATGGAGAAGGTAGCTTGAAGTTCACATTAAATCTCTTTCCCCCTCTAATGAGATATGCCTTATCCAACCCAGAAAGATACAATTAACTCAGGAAAGAATGCAGCCGCTTT
>NW_009637757.1:0-612 GCF_000690535.1 Cariama cristata | reverse complement strand
GCTCGCGCCCCTTTCGCGGGGGTGGGGGGGGGGGAGGAGGAAGGAAGAATTTATGTTAAAAGGTGAAGTATGAAGGGCTGATCCTGCAGACTTTAAGTATGAACTTAACTCAAAAGAAACATCCTGGTCAGCTCCAGAGCTTCAAAAAAGCCCACAGCCTAACAAGGCCCAATCCTGGCCCCGAACACTTGTGGGATCCAGCCTAAAACCACCTCTCCTTCCCCCTGGAAGGGCTGAGCCCATTTGTCTCCCCTCTCCCAGGCGATGGTTAGTTCTCTGGGGACCAGGAAATCAAAGCGTGAGGGGCCTGGGTGTCGGGCTGGGGGAGGTTAAAAGCACCCCCAAAGGCCACCACCACTGCGGGCTGTGCCCTCTGGGGGCTACAGAGCCGGGGTGGGTCCCAGCTGAGCATCCAGACCTTGGTCACCCCCACTGCCCACAGGGATGCATGTGCTCAGGGGCTGCCTGCCTCGCACCGCAGCCTGGCCTTACTGCTCATTTATATTACATCGGGGTGTTTTAGGATTTTTTTCCCCAACATTTGTTATTATTTTCGTTTGAAGAGGCAGGGCATCCCCCTTCTCCCCTTGCCCCCCCTTCCCCCCCCTGCCG
>NW_009637756.1:48364-57243 GCF_000690535.1 Cariama cristata | reverse complement strand
GATCCTTTTACAACTTTTCACTTGTTTAAATTAAAAGAGCCCACAGTGACCTTGGTTTTCATAGGAATAAGTATAAACATGGGCCTTTCTGCATACCAATCCCACCACTACTTCAGTAGCAACTATAAACATCAAGTCTGAAAGCAGATACTCTCTGAAAAGCATGTACCTTCACTTTCTGAAAGTGCAGGTACTTAGAAGAAACTTAACTGCAAGAAAAACTCCTGAAAGGAGAAACAGTCCTGTTTTAGCCAAACCAGGACATCTATTGTACTTTTTTAGGAATCTGCACTTAGGCAGCCTCACCTGTTTTTCTAGCAACATTCTCCATTTGGACTATTTTTTTCTTCTTTAAAAGACTATATAATTCTTTCCATTCATAACTAAATATGCAAAAAGAATACACAGCATACAAGAATACAGAAGGACAATGATGAAATACTACAAAACCACCATCCATTTCTGAGCTCTAGTTCAGAAAATAACATTGAGCAGAGTACAAGTGCTAAAAATGGACAATAGAACAGTATTGACCAAATGACTGACTTCACAATTTATCATAAGGATATCACCAATACACAAGCTATAATTTTTCTAGTAGATTATAGAGTGTTTTAGTGACACAGATTTTAATTGGTGTATACTGTTCTGAAGAAGAGAAATTAACACCATACTTAATGAGTGCAATAAAAACCTATAAAACATAATGATAACGGTTTCAATACGGTTTCTCACTAGCCTTTTAGGGAGAAGGAACTTGCTACTTCAATTTGAATTGAAATGTATTTTTAAAGTTCCTGGCCCCTAATATAACAGTTGTAATTGGTCTACTTTTATGCAGAGTAAAGAAGTAGTAATAAAAAGACACCCAAGTATCCCTCTAAATGTGATCTAAAATAACTTCTGTGCATCAAAAATGCCAATTTTCAGAGTTCAATATCCCCAGTGAAAGCCTGGTAATGATCCTTTTCCAAAGGTGCAAAGATGACATTTTAAACATGCAGCGTTTTAAGATAAAGAGACTTTAGACCATCCCACAGCATAATCTGTTTCTGGCCTTGAACATGCACACATTTTGGGAAGAGATTTTAAATTTGTAGAAAAGGGGGAGAAACACATTAACTGAATTGCTTTAAAAAGTAACATTAAATTGCTAAGAGGCTGCAATCTTGCATTAAGTTCCAGGGGAATGGAGTTAACATACAGGAGACAAATCAGGAGGTTAGGATGAATCAAAAATAATTTGCAACATTTTATGTCATGCTTTGTAATTTCTTACACAATCATTTTCACCACTGTGTGTTGTGACTGTTATTGCCATTTACATTCATCTACACACAACAGCACATGTCCTCTTTTCACATATTGAAAGAAAAGGATGTCCCAACCTCAGGATGAAAGTCAGCGGTATTTCTTAATTAGAAGCAATCAATACAGTTTTGATCCACCAGAAACATCCAGGCTTCTATGATTATCTGTTGTGGAACTTCAGAAACAAACAGCCAAACTCTTCTACCTCAGAAAAAATTGTATCAGTTCAACAGATACATAATCCAGAAAGTGTTTGTGTTTCTAGCCAAGAGTGTTGCCTTATTACCTTGCTAAAACAAATCAAAATTCAGTGAGGCAAATGGAATCTAGGCATAATAGCCATCTTGCCTCACAGGAGGAAATGTAAACTGAGAGGAAGTTACATTCTTTGTCCTATGCTTAAACTGTTGTTGCTCTATACATTAAAATATGCACAAATCTGTGCCAATTTGTGCCAATGCTTATGGGAAAGAACTAAAGCAAAGGTTTCTGCTTGCCTCCGCAATGCATGCAGGTGACCCCAATGCATTTGTTTAACAAAAAACCACAAAAACATATCAAGGGCACTGCTCCAGACTAACTGATGAACAGATGTTTAGGTTTAAGTTGTTACAAAAAGACCCATTTAGAGAACATTATTGGGATGGCAACTATATATGATACAGTCTTGGGATGAATCCAGATGGAGCAGGAACAGAAAATGGTAACTAATGCCTCTCTTTTTCCTAATTTAATTAAAGAATAATTTTGGAGATACCTGAGTTGAGAATATCTTTAAGGGCATAATTTAAGGACAGTATCGTTAAAGCCACCAGTGTACTAGATGGGAATTTTTTCTCACTATGGATGCAGTAACAACAAAGCTTTTCTTTCCTTATGGGCTGTTTATGCAGCTCTCGGATTCTGTTATCAGAAATTGTGCCTTCAGTAAATAAGCAGAATTGCCTTACAGCAGCTTATTATTTAGAAAATATTAGATTGCACTCAAAACAACATGGGAAAAGCACATATAGTATTTTTACAAACACATTCATCACAAAGCATATGTCTAAATCTACTGAGTATTCTTCAGACTGAATGTTCAGCACCATCCCCCTCATTCTCTTGAAATGTAGTCATCTCTGATATCACCATTTCAGTGCAGTGCGAAAGAACATTTGACAATTTATTATAGGATTAGAAAAAAATTACTCAAGCCTGTCAGTATATCTTCATGATAGTTTTGTCTGGTCTGCATTTTTAAAGAACAAAGTTTTTGCTGTCTTTCCACATGTGTAAGTGAATTTACTTAGGGGATAAATGAAGCATTATAATTATTTGAAAGCTTTAATTCTGTTATAAGTTTAAGAAAAAGCTCAGGTAAATTGATTTTTAAAAAATGTAAGTATATTGCATAAAGGGAAAATTAAAAATGTTGAAGGTGAACTGAAATTATCAAATTAGCTAAAGTATTTTGACTGAGGTAATTTTAATTGCTTTTTGAATGTTTGATTTATGGAAAATTCAGACTCACCTTTTGTTCTAACAAGATAGGAAAACCTGAGACCTCAAAAATCCTTATGGGACTGGAAAATACCTTCTTATCCAGAAGTAATTTTGTATGAGCAAGGCAAGAAACAAAGACAAACTTATATTTTTAATGGTGAAAACTATTATTTTCACCTGGAATTCTGAAATTTAGGGAGGAAACTTCCCACTGGATTAGCAGTTAAAAACTTCAGGCTCCTTAGCAACCTCACAGTACAACAATCTCACCTTTGGATTTAATCAGAAAAAGCATCACAGTGCCTGGAAAACTACCATGGGCTGCTTAGTTTAATTCTGTCCTGGCATGGTATCTTCTGGATCAGGAGACAGAATTGAGCTGAACTCTTGGGTTTACATCTACTCAGAGTATATTAAGACACATCCTTTATTCCATCTCTATTCAGAAAACATATCACTTATATAAAAGCAATGTAAAGTATTTGTCCAGTGTATACAAATTTCAAATGGATACCAAAGCTACTGAAATGCCTATTACTATCTATGTTGTCTGAATTGTGCATTAATACAAAAAATCTGAAATTGATGTTTTTTTCGTACATGGGACAACATTTTTTTCATTTGTGCTTTGACAGTGGAATGCTTTTCTTTGAGTATCTTATTTTGGAGGACACAAGCAATCTTTGATTACAATACAGATGAAGAATCACATTTAAAATGTTCCCTTTTAAAAATCTCAATGTATTTATAAGAAACCATCAGCTATTATTAGAAGCCTCTGAACCCCTGCAAAACAGTCTAATACATGAAAGTCAACATTTAATGTGCTATAGTCTCATGTTTCCGTGCAGTAGCTCCAAGGAAATCAATTTTTCAGCTCGAGGGTGTTTCAATTTGGTGCAGTTCTGTAACACTCGTAAATGTTATCCAGAACGCCTTCAAAAATAACACAATTTAATAATCACAGATGTTCCCACTCTGTCTTCATAGCAGTGTTATAATATCATGACAATGAGATTTATCAGATTTCACGGTACCTACAATATGCACAGAGCTATTTTTGGCAAAGTTTTAATACGACAAAAAGTGAATAAACTCAATTGGAAACTTTTAGAAGACTTTGCATGAAAGTTTTGTGATATTTTGAAAAGAAATGCTAACCTCTTCACATAGCTGAGATAGGATCAAATTACAATCATGATAAATGTTGCATTTGTGCTCCAGGATAGCGGAAATGTTAAAATGTTCTCCTGAATCTGGCTGGGGAGTGAAATGCATTCAAGTATGAAGCATCCAGGGCTGTTTCAAATGGTACAACTGCAACTGCTCTACAGAGACACTTGCAGTTAACATGCTATGGTGTTTTCTCCCTCATATCTCATCATATTAGACATAGGCAGGTAGACCTTAAACTTCAGGATCCTAAGATGCCAATATGCCACAGCGTGCCTCTAAAATCAGTGAGTAGATGGAGATTTTACCAACTGCTGATGCATCATTCTTTGGATCCGAATGGATCTTTGGAGGCATCCATGTCTCCTCACTGACTGCAAGGAGGGTAATGACATTGCAAACAGGCTCAGTTCAGAGGCTAAACACAGCTCTGATGGGTCTGTGCCCTACAGTTTAATAGGGAGAGCTTTCCTCGTTCTTCATTCTGCTAAAGCAGTGCTGCAGGCAGGAAAAGGGTTGAGAATCTGTCCCCAAAAGTCCTAACAATCAATAAATAAGAGGAAGCTTTGTGTTAAAGTATGAATCAAAAGCTGTACAAGAAAGCATATATGTCATCTTTTAAGCTGTGTTTTGTGAGATAGTGAAGTCAATGATGGTCACAGATTCTGGGACATCAGGATTCTCCCTTAAGTGCCCGGAGGAAGAAGGCGCCTTGAATCTGAGAATAGAAAAGTAATGACTGACAGTAAAAAACAACCCCAGAACAGAGGCATTTACCATAAGACACTCTAGTTCTTTGTCTACAGGTCTGTGCTTTAACTACATATTGAATAAGCAAGGTCAGTCTACATTGTCTGTATCCTCCACTTGTTCTTGTTAAAGAAATAGATCCCTCTAACCTTCATTCCACATAAATAAAAGCTTTCTACATTTTTTTTAATTTTGTAAGGTTTAAAGAGCCACAGTGTGCTTGTATAAACTGCAGTTAGAAAACTGGAACTCAGATGAGAAAAGCAAAAAGCCATGCATAATATAACATTAATTGCCATTAAAACAATACATCTGTAAGCCTTTAGACTGAATTCCAGGGAAAGCATTTCAGAGAATATACTATGGTGCATTAAATTGGCTGTAAACATGAATTACTAAGAGAATGAAATAACGTGAGGTAACTTGTACATGATTTTTTGTTAACTTATCTTTTTCATTCAGCATTTTGAAAATGTTATTAACTGTACAAAATTATTGTTATTCCAAAGATCACAGGCTGGCATTTTTAACCAGCCTACTATATATCTTGCCTTTGACAAGGAATGGAACATTTACCATATCGCATATTTGCCTTATACTTATAGCTCAATTACCTGTTGGGAATTCTCTTTCTGAGTAGCATAAGAACACAAAACTTATTGTACAGCTTCAAGTGTAGTAGTCAGTGACTTCTGTCACTCATGGATTATATAAAAGCTATGAATATACAAAAATAAATTTAAGTGTGGCTAAGTGTTTGATTCACTCAGTCTAAGCAGCAGAGCAGAGAGCTCATAAGCTCCTGGGTCCGGATGTACAATTCCAGCTACGTTTTAACTGCAAAGGGGCACGAGACATAGTTATAGGCCATTTCCTACCTACCACACCATGGTTTTCTTTCAGCAGGGAATGCAGACATTCAGACCAGCAAGCAGTCATGGTGCTCTCGAGCAAGTCTGCTTGTCTGTACTATTGGGATACTGGGATAGGGATTTACTAGAAAGCACCTAACTTGCAGTATATAGTCACAGCCAAAGAATCTAGGACTCCTGAAAGCAAACATGGGGCACTTCCCGCCTGCCCCTCCCCCCCTCCAGTATTTTCAAAGCACTATTAACAATATTTTTTACAATATTTTAAAAATGAAACTTCTTTTCTATATCTCACATTTGCATCTTTGTCTTACCCTGAAATACCCTCACAACGTTAAATGTGGAATTTAGTACCTTTCCATCAAATTCACTGACTGCTTTGCCTGACTAAACTCACCCAAAGGCCTTTCTCTGGAGAACATTTGCAAAATCTTTATATTGACAAACACTTGTTTCGCTTGTACTGTTTCTACCTGTGGAATTTAGTAAACCTAACACTTGGACACAGGTTCTGATAAATAACAATTTCACCTTTGAAACTGTATCACCTGTACAAAGCGTAACTAAAGATTAAATCCTTTGGGCACTTTTATTTCTTTGAAGCTGCAATTTTGATTGTCTTCTAGAAGCAGGTTAGGTATATTGTGTACCCATATGCATCTCTCCAAGTGTCTCTCTCAAATATTTGTAGCACAATTGCTAATATAGGGAGCTTTATTTGAGCATCTAGGTGGGAACTGAGCCTTTGTGGTTGTTAATGCCTAAGTAACAATCGCTTCAGCGTTGAGTGTGCAGCTTGGTTACTTTCTGGCATTTCTGTGATGAAGCCTTGGATTAAGAAGCTCCCATCTGAAAAGACTGTTCCAACAGCCGCTTAGCAGGGTGCAAGGACCCTAAATCATATATGTAACTAGTACAGACTCCCCTTCTCTTTTTTTTTTTTTCCAAGTGATCCTGCAAGCTAGTGAAACCATTGATAAAGAAAGGTAAGTAGACTGCATCACACTGAGAACGGGTCTTATGGTGAGAGCGATTCCCAACAGATAGCAACTATTAGACACTAGGTAAGTGCTATTTTGATGGCATAGTGAGACTTCAGTGGCACATAGAATCATAGAATCATAGAATCATTATGGTTGTAAGAGACCTCAAAGATCATCAAGTCCAACCGTATACCTGATGCCACCCTGTCCACTAAACCATGTCTTGAAGTGCCACATCTAAACGTTTTTTGAACATCTCCAGGGATGATGACTCCACCACCTCCCTGGGGAGCCTGTTCCAATGCCTAACAACTCTAACAGTGAAGAAGTTCTTTCTAATGTCGAGCCTATTGAATGACTGACTCCACGTTCTTTCATTGGCCTTACGCACTGGGTCAAAAGTGTCTTCTCTGGCACATATAAAAGGCTGATTAGATGTCACATTTAGTTAATAGAGCAGAATACTTTGTTAAAGTGAGGAAATTAAACTGTTGTCTCTCTGTAGCAACTGGAAATCAGGAGACATGACATATTGTCAACTATGAAAGGAAATTGTCCCTCAGTGCAGCTGCTAGAGGAATTTCTACAGAAGTAAATCCAATCAGTACTGCTAACGTCACCATCACTGAGACACCCAAACTGCCTCTGCTCGTAAGGTTGGATTCAAAGAATGCTGAAAAAATAGAAAAACCTTACTCAGAAGTCCCAGATGAGTGGTCACAAAATACCAAAATCCACAGCTCAGATTCTTCTCTTTTCTTTGCACTGGAGGAGCACTCAGCAGACAAGAGTGTGGTCCTCACAAATTGTTCATTAAATGCTTGGTCCTTGAGAAGGAGAGCCAGGAAAATGGTTGCTACTACAGTCAGTGACAGACTTCATTGAAGCCTTCCATGGAAACAGTATTTGACCTTCTAAATACAGAAAAAAAAAATATATCTAAGGTGCAGAGGTCACATTAAATCCTAACAGACTGCTCAAGTTCAGTGATGATCATCAAGGTCTTCTTTGGTGTTGGTCATTTCACTGTTCTGCAATGCCTTTTAATCAACCTAATTGTATACAAAATTGTGGACTACACGCTGCATGCACTTCATCTCAGTTACTAATACAGTGAACAAAGCAGATGTTACAAACTGCACAACAGTTTACAAAAAGGAAACAAAAATAAGAAAATGAAAAGTAACATGATGCTAATTACCAGTGTTGCAATTTTACCAGGAGAAAGAGGCAGATGCTCTTCATTCTCTAGATAGATGGAGAGGTTTAATGACCAAACAAGTGAGTATCTTTTTTAATCATTAAAAAAAAACCCAAATCCAACTCATCTCACTTTTTATGTTGGAGCATCAATTAAGTTTTGTCAGAGTGAGATGTCTCACTATCATACAATGTTTTCTAAAATGTATAGTGTCTTATTAACTGTGCCCACTCTGTATGTCTTGCTTTGCAAATTCTAGCTGTTGTTTCTATCATTAATGCAGACCTGGGTATCTGTCAGTTACCAGCACTGTAACTTCTCATCCCTCCCATCCTCCTCCCACCAGCATGCCTGTTAAAACACCAGTGATTTGCTTTCCTCTTGGCTCTTTCAGTGATATTTTTTTCCTCTGGCTGTGCTATTTCCTTTGCCATTCTCACTGCCTGGGTGTACTGGGGTGTTTTAGGAGAGGAATGTTGGAACATAAAACTGCTATCCACGCTCAACGATATTTAGCTTCTGAATAAACAGTTCCAAATGGCTCTTCTGCAAAGAGATTTCACCTATTCTGTTTGGCTCAGAGACAGAGAGTAGCTTTGGCACTACCAATGATACTAATAAATCAACAAAAGAAAGTTTATTTCATCTAGCTCCCATTTTATTTATAGAGATTGACAGTGCTTCTAAATGACATGACACTTTATGTAAAGTTAATGACTAAGACTTGTGAGTGAGCACAGAAAAATGATCAATTTATTCTTCATAGCATCGCTTTTTTTGGACACGATCCAGAGTGACAAGTTTCATCCTATAGAGTTTTATATTAAAAAATGGTGGACCACTCTTATTCACAAACATTAGCATAGCTTCCCTATCTGTAGAAGAAAAGAGCAGCAATTTTAATTTTGCTTATCTCTACTTTAAATACAACATATTGCATGGGACCCATTATTTCCAGTCATTTCTACTTTTTTTTCCAGTCTTCTGTTTCTCATTCTATACTATACATCCACTTGAATGATATAAGCCATCTGTAGTTTATAAAACACCTTTAAGCTATTGTTTTAAAGTTTTATACCTTTTAATGTTTTCCTATTTATTTCC
>NW_009637756.1:47476-48333 GCF_000690535.1 Cariama cristata | reverse complement strand
GATATCAACACATATGCTGCCAAAAGCAATCTTTAGTGGATACTAACATATTCATATTGAACATTTGATCCAGAAATTTTGCAGATAATAAGTAGAGAGAACATCTGTGAGAAGCAGATAATTTTTAATATTTATGGATAGCTCATTTCCATGTTGTAATCCTTAAGATGGGATCAGGTTTGTAAGGCTCTGTACAATGCAAGTAATTTTTCCATATTTCCATCATGGTTAGGTAATGAAGGCAGCAGTGGTTCTGAAGAGGGAACTCCACAATTTTATGAATTAATGTTGGAGAAAATATCCCCACCATTACTTGAATGAAATACAGAATAACTGTACAAAGAGGATGATCTTATACATTTTAATACTCTCAGGATGCTCTTTCAAAGAGGATAATGTAATCTGGAAGCGTACCTATACCTAAGAACTAAAGTATGAAGTGAGAATTATTAACTGTTTTTTGAACTTCCAAATAGACACATCTTTTATTATCTAAACTCTAAAGAGCATCAATATGCTCAAAGCATTATCTCAGCACTATTAACAATTTACAAATCTTGTTTCTTCATTGGCAATTAAGTCAGTTGGTTAAGGCCTTCCTCTGCCAATAGTTTGAAATTTTATACAATTATTTCACTTGGTATAGAAAACTCACTCACTGGAGGTAAAGATACTTTTACATTGAAATTTTCTCCTAAAGCCATAAATGTGAAACTGAAGATTCAGAAATCTGACTGAAGACAGTGAAGATGTGTAAAAGTGGAACTAGATTGCTAGTCATTAATTTATTGTCACAATAATTTTGTATAGGTTTGCAAACACATATGAACTGTAAGTCATAAATGCCTCACCTACTA
>NW_009637756.1:0-47465 GCF_000690535.1 Cariama cristata | reverse complement strand
CTTTCAATAACCAAAAGCACACCTGATGTAAACCTCTTCCTTTTCACTTATAGGCACTGATGAGAATTTTTCTACCTTTGATACCTATTTAATTACATTTCACTAATAAGAGTAACACTTTGACTAGCACATTATCTTTTAACAATTTTAAAGAATGAAGCATGAATCAAAAACCAGGATGACAATCCTATTTTGTGGCAGCTCCCTGTAGGTTCCTATGTTAATCAAGCATATTTAATTTAAATTTTCCAATAAAATTTACAGTTTTCTGATAAAAAGGAGTGAGATCAGATTCTCTTATTCGTTTGTTGATCTTAACAATTCAGGATGAATTTTTGCACTCAGGGCATGTCTGTGATCTTTTGCCAGCCACTTGCCCAAATAGAGCTACAATTAGTATTCAAAGCCAAAATGGGCCTGTTTTAGCATGGCTGAAAGAATTCACACTTGGAGTTTGAACTTAGATTACTTTTCACTTTATCTACCAATTGGGACAGAGGCGTGGTCAATTGTTTTCTCTAAACAGCTTTCTAACAGATTTTTCAGTGAAATCAACACATCCATGAATGAAACTGTGTATGGATAAAATTCCAGCAGGTGAAAGTGAAACCAGCTGTCTTCTACACCAGTGCAATCTCCATTTAACAACAGTGAAAATGACTTAACAGACTCAGGGCTTCTCATTTCCCTTTACTGTGCCCAAGTCTTATATCTTCTTTAAAACAATGGTATTTCCAATAGTTCTCAGTCTGAAAGTTATAATGAAACATAGATATTAACTAAGCATAAAACCCTCCAAAATCAAAATCAGTAAGTTATTCACTGAAGCAACTATGATATGTGGTATAAACTTTATATATCCACGTTGTTAACTGTGAAACCTTGCTGATCCTTGCTGAACCATCCTATAGTGAAATATATGTAATGCTTTATAGACAGATACTGACTTTTCTGCAAATCAAATGGACGGAATTGAATCTTCTCTATTTTAAGAAATATTTCAGTGCTTGTGGAAAGGAAGAGGCTGCAGTACAAAAAGGGAAGAATTCCAGCTTGTACAAACAGGCTCATTGACCAAGTATCTCCTTCAAGTGGCATTTGCAAAGGACTGCAACTTGGAAACACTAAGAATGCAATTAGAACACAGTGGTGAGGATCCAAACTGGAGTGAACAAAGGCTGAGATGCAGTAGAACGTTTCACCATTTCAAGTTTGCTTCTCACAGTCTTAACAGCTGCTCTGTCACTCACATGAAGTCTGAGTGGATTAGAAGGATTATCAAAGGCAGTATGCCTTCTATTCTGCTTCAAAGCTAATCAAAATTGGGTACACATGCAGTTATCCAATGCCAGCATCAATCAGAGTGTGACTGACACTGACTCTCCCTGAACCAACTCCAGGATGTTGCTCTATTGAGCACAGAACTATGCATCACAAAAAAACCCACTCCCATGAGACTACCTGGACCTAAAAATCTCTAGCAACTCAAATTCAGATCAGGTTTTTAAAATATATGACCAAAGCCAGGTTCAGTTTTTAGCAAGAATGGCACATACTGAAACATGCCACTTTCAAAAAACAGCTGAGATTTCCCAGGGATACCATCTTTTCAAACACCAACCTAACTGGATATTGCTTATCTTAGGAGATCAAATGAGATTCTGCTCCTGGTGGCATATCTCCAAGTAAATATGTGGTACACAAAGGCAAAAAACCAAAGGCACCAGACCTTAGATTCAAACTGCTGCAGAATACTCAGAGACTGGCACATGCATATGAATGTGTTTAGAATGTGTTGCAGCCTTGGCTTCACTTCAGCTTTATTCAGAATTTCTTCCAAAGTTTCAATTCAGTATCAGTATCGGCAGGTCCTCTCTACATCTCCCTTTCACAAAGATCTCAAAAGACAGACTGAATCTTTAGAAATGTATTCTGACCCTAACCATTAGCGGGAAACAGAAAGGAGTGCATCCATTGAAACAGTGACAATGAAACATGCAATTAACATTAAAGGAAAGAGGCAACAAACCAGCTTACGTTAAAGGACAAAATCCTTATGACATCTACAGAAAGCCCACAGTAAAAGTTAAACGCCCACACACTCACAAAAATAACAAAGCCGATAAAATACAGTTTATAATTCTGAATAATATCAGGAAAATCAAATAAATAAAAAATATTATTACCAAAGATTGAAGTCAATCAACATGTGGCTGACATCAAAGATTCAGGCAGTTGGGAAAGCCAGCTGAACTGAAAATTGCAACACAAAACCAAGGAACATTAACAATTACCAGAGTAGATCAAACAAGAAATCTACTGAGAAATGTAGAGCTAACATGCATTGAAACAAGCAGTGTCTACAAATGTCAGCCACTTAGTGTTGCTGCATTTGTTACTAGCACAGTTATCTTGGCAAGGGAGACATATCAGAATGATCCTGACACTGAAAAATAAACTTTGCTATGTAAGATTAAAAAGTTTGATGTATTCAGTTGGTTAAAAAAAAAAAAAAAAAAAAAGGGACGTTAAGGCAATGTTATCACTGTTTATAGGTAGTTACAGAAGGAAAAGATTTCCAGTAATGGAGAGCTTTCTATATTTGATGATAAATATATAACAAAATCCAAGGATTCGGAGTTGAAGTTGGATCTTTATTTTTTTGTTTTGCCTTCCTCAGCACCATAACTGAGATTATTTTCTGGAATCATCCAGGCATATTTAATCTAATTAATTTTCTGCCATTGCAAAGGCATTAGGGATTAGTTCCAGTCTTTGCCTATAGCATAGTTAAACCCCATGAGGTCTAAAATTCTCTGGTCTAATGAACACCTTTAAGTTCAGAATAAAGACTTCGTAAAACTTAATGACCTGATATAGACAATCTGAGGGTCTCTTCTGGCTTCAAACTCGAGGTAACTTTGTAATAATTTCAAAAATTGTATTTATTAACCTATGCTGTGCTTGATACATAAACCACCTAGCATAGCTGATCAAAGAGAGATGTCCCCCTTGAGCCAGGAGCATACTTGAGAGGAGAGAACAAGAAATAAGTGGCAGTTAACTGAAAGTGCTTACCTAAATCCCTGTATCATGAAGCACTCTATTAAAATGTTACTTTTAATCCCTAACAAGCCTCAATCAAGGCAGACTGGATTCTTAGCCTACAGTCCTGTAAGCACCTAATTCTACAAGAGTTCCACATGGGTGCTCCTCCGTCTTTGGCCTGAAGTGTGAAAGTACTCATTATTAGTACTGGGCTACCAGGAAAGAAACCAAGTCTGCTCTCAGTCCTGAAACATAACATAGTTTGAGAGTTGAGGGAATGCACTCCCTTATACAAAAGTCAGTACTCCTCTTCAGCAAGGGAGTCATGATCTTTTCTTTATTAGTATCTGTAAATGAAAGCTAAGTGTTCTAAAAAAGGAAACGGACTGTGCTTTCCAGAAAATAAGAACTGATACCTGAGTCTTAGAGAAGAGATGGCATGAGAAAGGATGGGATCTCAGAAAAAGGACCTGAAAAATTCTGGGGTCAATCTGCTACTCTCAGAAATGCAATGAAATGCAAGAGAGATACTATGGGGATGAGATAAGAAAGTTGTGAAAGATTCACTAATTCACTGTTACTTAGTAATCTTTACCAAATACTGACTATAGTTCTGGGACTTTCAGAACCAGTATAAAACAGACAAAACTTTTTAAAAAGAAAGTTGAAAACAGTAAGCTAAACTATGAGTCAAAGAAAACAAATTCTTCATCATAAATGACACTGCATGAAATGAAATTAAATTATAAAATTAAATCAAATGAAAGTAAATGATAAAATGCAAGTAAAAGACTGAGTAATTATCACAGGGTTTCAGGAGAAGCTGTCTGATCTGATAGTGTGTTTTAGAGTGGAGTATTTGTCCACAAGCGCTGTTTGTGGTGAGCAAATAAATTTCATTTTTTGTAGAATTTCCACATTTTCTCCCCTCCATTTCTGTTCTGGTACTTTACTAGCTAGTAGAAAAGTAATTTCAGGAGAAATATATATTAATTTCTGCCATACTACAACTTCAATATGTCTATATAGCTGCATAAAAACAAGAGAGTCTACTGTGTCCCCTCTTTCACTATTATTTTTAATTCATTAGCTGGTTTATCAGCAAGCTTTCTTTTGTAATACAATCAAAACTTGTGTTTTCTTATGCTCAAAACTGCGGTAACGAAAAGCAGACAGAGGGAAGAAAAATACTGTCATGACATTTTTTCATACCTGCAACTACAAATGTAATGAAAAAGACTACAGAATAAGGCAACAAATGGAAAGCTGTATATGCATTAAAAATATTTATATACTAATTTTCAACTTTGAGAAAGCTAAATTCTATATGATGTGTATCATGTCTTGGTATGTACTATAGCTAATCTGGACTGATATATATATAGAACTCTTGGTTTACAGAATTTTAGAAATCCTAAATTTGGAATCTTATCTACTGGATAAGATTCATGTTTAGTGAAACAGAGGGTTCAATGGACAATTATAACAGTCAACATTTTTATTTTATTGCTCTCTTCTTATACAATAAAAAAATAAGTGAATGTGGCTCTTTGGAAAGACACATAAGGTAAATTTCTCATTTTAACTATGGTACATTATCAACTTTTATCTTGAACAAACTTTCTTTCAAGTGAATTCTGGCTTCAACCAAAACCTGACAAAGTGAGAAAATACCCACAGTTCTTTCAATAAGGATGAGAACAAGGTTCAGTTACAATAATCCACCAGTGAAAAAGTTTGATACCTGCTCCAAACTGTGGCTGCCCTCACAGAACAAATTCAACATTGGCGATACAGTAAGGACAGCCAGCTCTTTATTAGGAAAACTACTCACAGAAACTCAAACTACATTTAAAGTTATATACACAATGACTTGACTTTCTGCATTTTTTTTCTAGCCTTTTCTAACCTCTTCTAAATCTGTCCAATGTTCCTTCCTTTCAGTCCTAGGGTAGACTTTGCTCCATTCTGCTAGATAATACATTGATGCTTTCATAGTATCTCAGTACCTGGAATTTGCAGATTTAAAGATCTTCTCATCATTTTCCATCATTTACAACTAAGTTCCTAACCTTGCATGTATTTCAGTAAATCATAATCCTGAAAGCCATTGCTGAACTTTTGTGTAACACTAGATGTTGATAAATTCAAGCAGCCCCCGACTTACATGTTTTCTATATGCCATATAGTTGTGCCTCTATAAGTGTCTAGTACTATCCTTTTTACCAGGATTGAACAGATTACATATCATGCTAATCCCATTCTGAGCCCATAAACTAAGTGTCCTCCTGTTCAAATTCTCGAGTCATTGGGTTTCACTTTCTCAAACATAGTATTACATTATATAGATTTGCAGCGTGCCAGAATACTAACACAAAGCAATGCATGACCATTATGTTTTAACCACAAAGTTTTAAATGACAAATCAAGGTGTTCAATTACACATGAAATATATATATTTACTCTCCACATTTGGAAGGAGTGCCAGTCTACTCAACCAGAGGTATATCCAATAAACCACATACAGCATTTATGCTTGACTGAGGTTTAGGCAAACTGTATGTTTACATAGCTTTAATTTTTATAATTTAAACACATCTAAAATCACCAGTGTTTTCCTAGTGTGAATTTGAGAAGGCTCAAGATGAAGATAACTGGTTATTTGCATTATTGGTTTCTCCCCTATATTAATACAGACATTTCTAATCTTATAAGAAAACAGTAGCAATTCTTTACGCTGGATACAGACTCTCAAAGAGCCATTTAATTTTTCATTGAGACAGCACCCATATGTTGAATGCTAAATGCTCATGATTAATAATATTTAAATAAACTACTTACTGATGATAAGTGGCTATATAACAGATACATATCAGTATGATGGGTTCAAAATCTCACTCAGTATATTTTGGGTGTTAGTTGATCTTCAACCTACACTATAACATGTGGCTGTTTGAAATACCTGTTCTAATGTTTTGAGCTGGGGAAAAGCACATAAAATGCAACAATTGTGTGTTAAATACATAAACCCCAACTGCATGTATTTACTTAATATTAAAACCTATGTAATAAATACTTACTTTCCCTTTCACAGGTGTTAAATAGATACAATTTTATTATTTGCCATGTAATCAGTAGAGATTAAACATCTTAATAAGACTCAATTAAAATCATCAGATATTTATGATACTCATTGTAAAGCTTAATAAAAAATAACCTGCCACTATTTATAGCTCTCCTTAAACTACAAAGTTTCCGAAATAAACTGAACCTTCACTGCCACTAGCAACAATTTGAGAACAGGATTATTTAATTTGCTGGAAAATAAAGTATAATAGGAAAGTCTAATAGGTGGTCAATTAATCAATTAGTAGATAGGCAATCGTGTGAGTGGAGCGTGTGGAAAGCAAAACACTGCTGCCTTCCCCCAGCAGCAAGAAATTCCCCCCCTAATACATACTAATCCATCTTTTTATCAGTTATCCAACCACGCATGTGAAAAGACCTCCATTCATGAATTTAACTTTATTCCAACACTACATAGGGGCATTTACAGAATACAATTTTTGTGAACTTTTGTCTTTGTAGCATTGGTTAAATGAAGATGATAGCCTCTTAGTATGAAGCCTGCCTGTGCTTTTCAGTCCTCATTTCAAAGACTTGTATTGTGTAAATTATAATAGGGAGGTAACTGAGAACCATGGTTTCTTATTAAACTGTCAGTTCCGAGAGAAACTTGAACTTCAAAAATTCCTTTCTTCTGTGTTTATTGTATATGTGGATCAAAAAAAGAACTATCTGGGAACAAGTACTCTTTGAATAACTCAGTATGAATTCTCTCTTACATACAAGCCACCCACCCAACATTAGAAACCTATGAAGAGATTAATAGATAGATATTAGACCTTTATATCCTGTAGTTTTTCCATAGAGGATCTAAGGTTTAAAAATAGATATTGAGATAAATATGCTAAGAAGAGAAAATATGTGTGAGAAATGTTTGTGCAATTCAGGAAAGTATCCTTTTTCTGTTTTATTTATTTCATATAGTTATCATTTCACAATATCCACAGTAACAATAACTGCTTAGCAACAGACTGAAGAGGATTTACATTAGATGATGTATGCATGAGCACCACCAACTAAACAATTAGCATAAACAATACAATCTCACTATCACAAACATATTACCACAACTGCACAGAAAATGGATGTTACTGCTTAATTATCACCAACAAAAAGGCTTTATTTATTTATTTATTCTTTTAAGAGTGAAGAACAGCTGTTCTGAAAGTGAAGAGTGCTGTACTGTATGCAATGCATGTCTACTGGCTATATGCCATTAGTAAGACATGGTGCTGTTGCTATGACTTGTTGACACCAGGTGAGAGATAATGTAATTTTACAGTGGCATGAATGGACATATCATTGTTTGTATTTCAAAACTTTCATTAACAAATTGCTATTTTGAGGGCTTAGAAAAGGAGAAAGTATCTGTTCGGCAAAGGTATGGCCTTGTTTCACAGAAATCCGTACCTGTTTACTCAGTTATAAAACTTTCCTTTCAGAGACTGTATTTCTCATATCCTTTGTGGATTTGTGCGCATACAACAACTTAAGAAAAGGACAGAGACAAGGCATCAAGGTCACTATGAGAAGTAATGCGGTCAAGAGTAATCTGTAATTCTCTCCTTGTCACTGCTCTGCTGCAGAATGGCAGAGTATAGCTGCAGGCGTATTTAGCTGGATTTTGTTTTCACTCAAAGAGGGAGTGGCAGACTGCTGAGATCACAAAAGGGATTTTTTTTTTTAAAAAACACAGCATCTACTGAATAACTTCTCAGACACAGTCCCCTCACCTTTACAATCTACAAATGCCCTTGCTTCCCAGCTGATCTTGGATGAGCAGAGAGCAGTGTGTCTTTTACTTCATGACATCTAGCCAACGAATTTGCAGCATTTCTTTCAGAGATGAATTCTCTTTCTATGACTTACACCTTAGTACTGTGATTGCAAAGTGATAAAGGGCACTCTCTATTTAGATATACCTAAACTGAGGTGACAAATGAAATTCATGCAGAATGTACCATCCTGTTCAGTGAAGTTAGCAGCTGACAGTAAATGATCCTGGGTACACCATGAATCTAGTCTGGAACTGTGTGATGATACAGGGCTTGGAACAACACTGTGATATCCCTCTTCTTGCATGAAATCTTAATGCTTAATGAAAATTGCTTGAGTCTATTGGTAACAAAAACCTGCTGCTGTTAGGGCATTTTCCTCCCAAATGATGCCCAGAAATTGGGAATTTCCTCTACCGAGCATGAATTACAATCAGAAGCAAAATAATCACAATTTTTAACGCCTGACATCAGATCATAGATTAGGGCTTGGTTTTAGGAAGCTCTTTGGAAGGAAAAATGTGTGTGATGAGCACCGTTGACAAAGTATCTTTACTTGGATACTGCCACATTTATAATTTGTAGCCAGCAAAGGCTTCTGGATTTTTCTGAAAAAAGAAAATAAACAATCTTATGTGTAATTTCTCCTTCAGTTTAGAGAGTACAAGTAATCTACAGATGGTAGGGCAAAACATTTTTGGTTGGCCTAAGAAACTAAATTCAATGAAAGAAAATAACTATTTTAGGTTTTGAGGCTTCTTAAAGCTCCTCTGTTATCTTCTCTTTCAGAAGAAAAAGAGCATTTTACATGTATGAGGAGCACCCAACCTAGTCAAACATCTGCATCAGATATACTGGGTGGCCATATTTCCAATCTTAAATTTTGTTTTGATGTCCCGTTCCCCCATCCCATTTTCCATTTGCAGTTCATGAGAACTTTCTTTTGCTATTGCAGTTTTTTTAAGGACTTAATGTTCTACTGTTCTTTCCTAGAAAGCATAAAATGTAAAAGATGTACAGACCATGCTTTTTTTAATTGGTTCTACTATTTTCCTCAAGAAAGGAGGGATGAAGTCTGGCATTTTTCATTTGGACACAGTGCATTTTTATTGAAAGTGAAAAATAATGGCTTTGGCAGTTCCTTTTTAATCCAATGCATTGCTTAGTGTCCTCGAAAAGAAAATTAGAGAACATGGCCACAGTTGGCATTTTGTGATAGGGTTCACTTTTCTTCTATTGAGGATGCAGACACCGGCTGGCATTTCTCAATTAGGTCCTTTTTTTTCCTATTGATAATGAATTCTTTTATGTGGCTTTCACTTTAAACTGCTCTATAATATGGACTGCTGAATACAGTGAGTCCAATAATTAACTAAAATGATAATGTGAATAGCTATTTGTTATAATTTCATAGTATTTCCTGTGATTGCAAATGACACCATCCTTTTTTTTAATACTTATATTTGGGAAACTAGGATTTATTTGTATAAGACTCAATAAAATCATTCCTTCACACTAACACAGACAATTATAATAAATGACTGTTTTTCCTACTGTTTAGCAACTAATTTTACAGACAATTAAATTACACTAATGAATAGATCAATCAATTTTAATGTGAATCAATATACTTGTTTTCACTATGTTTTATTTTGCAGCACAATATGTCAACTTCAGACATACATATAGTAAAATATCTACTAGCCATTTGTACCAATGGCTATTATTCAATTAACCTAATTTTCGTGGATAATCAATCTATATTAATTTGGCTAGGGTGTTCGTTAACCAGATTAGGCATGTGCACACGTACAAATCAATCGTCTTTTACATAGGAAAGTTAGGGGAAGCACATGAACCTGGCTATGCTGATTGTGCCTAACTTTTCAGTAGAAACAGGAGGAATAAAAAAGTTACTGCTATGCTGAAATTTTAAAATTCAAACCATTTTTTTATTTCCTGCAACATCTATTAGATATATTTATGCAACTGTCCTCATATATACGTTACAACTTATTCTTGCTCTGTGAAAGATTTTGATCTAATGGTATATTAAGAGTGGAAGAATAATAAAAAACCCCAAACAAACTTGGAAGTAAGTTTGTTTTGAGGTCTATTTTCATAAGCCCTGAAAGTGTGAACTTCCTTTTTGAATTCAGTTTAAAGCCTAGAAAGTTCTTATTTCATCCAGCAATAAGTATCAGGGGTTTTTGTTGGCAAATTCAATGATTTGAAAAGTTTCCAAAGAACTAAAACCATCTTATTGTGGCCGTGCAACAAAATGATCTGCCTTATGAAACAATTTTATAGTCTTTGGCCTAAGGATCTATCACCCTGATAAATTAGGAAAGGCCCAGAATTATTTAGACAATGCTGTGCTACAGACTCGGAAAATTTGATCGTCCAGTCTCCAGTAATGTACCCTTGCAGCTTTTCATTAACGTCTCTTTCCTCATAGCCATTACCTTCACCAGAAGACCAGGGTGGGATTAAGACCTTGTGGTGTCCCTGCACGTTCAGTCACAGGCCAAAGCAAATGATCTACTTCCCAGCTGACCACACAACTGAGGAGAACTAAGATGGCTTTCAGCAATCTTATACATCTCAAGATCAGATTTAAACATAATGTTTCCATCTTTGACAGGGAAATCTTCTGGCTTGAAATGGCCAGTAGCCAATATTACCTCAGATTTGGACTATGACTATGACTATAAGTCGCTATTAAAAGTTTACTTGTAACATTGTGTCTGTCAAAATGGCCTCAGTAAGTTCTCTGACCAATATGAGGTTTGTCTAAGCAAGGACTAATTGAACTAGAATAAAGTCCAGGCTTATGCAAATAATTTTCCAATTAGGAATCAAATCCCCCAATAAATGATTAGCAAAAAGAGTAAAAAATAACTACAGTCAATAAAAAAATAAAAATAAAACCTCGTGATTAAGCTAGTTATTTTTGGGTACTTATAAGCAGAAAGTATTTTGAAGCTTATGCATACTCTCTGCAGTGTGAACACATTTTGGAGTAGCATCTGAACAGCACTTTTTCAGAAGACAAGGTAAAGGATAACCCTCAAGGGCAGAGTTGCAAGCTCTTTTAAGACAAAGTAGAAATGCCAATAAAGTGCAGATGGTTTTTCTCCTGAGAGGTGATTATTTTTTCACAGATCCTTTCTTAGAAGGATGGCTTAAATACATCAACTAAACTTCATAGTAGCATTGTAATAGTAGAAACCAAGAAGAAACACATCTCAGGCAATTTAAAAAGACATTTTCTTTCCTGCAACTTTTTCCCTTCACTGTGCACTAGAGCAAACTAACTTTAAATACCTGATGAACCTTAACTTGTGGTCATATCTCCACTCTCACTGGCAGTGTCTAAGACAGGGCTTTTTTTTTTAAGCCCTGTGAAAATGTTTAACACCACTTAATGTTTAGTTGCAGAAATGATGGCCTAAAAATATAACAAAAGAGTTGGTACAGAATCACAGATCTCAGATACATTTATTCCAGTTATGGAATAATGTTATTTAAATAACTGTCAGGAAGAAAAGTGATATTCCATTGCCATTTAATTAAATTTTATTAATTGGTTATTTGCCTCCTAGGTTTGAAAATTCTGCTGTTTAAAGTATGATTTAAGAAAAACATTGGTAAAAAATGATACCGAAAAGACTTCTATTCAGCAGTTTACAGTGACATCAAACTCCTCAGTTTATCACAGTGTAACTAACTGGACTTTAGTAAACAACTTTGTTTATGATAAAGAAAAGACTAGACTCCACATGTGGATTTGATGAACTACTGAAGCTAAAAATAGCAGGGTCTATTTTTCTCAATAGAGACAGTTAGAATTTTAAATACAAATAAATATTGCTTTAAGAATTACTCTTAATTCTTAAAGAAAAGGAAAAAAATAAAACACAAGAAAACTCCAAAGGCTGTGTTATGTGTTGGACAGGTTAGGCAAGTTCAAGCCCTTGTTAGGGTTGAAAGTTCCTGTTGAACTATGTCTATTTCTGCAATATACCATACCGGTGTGAAACTGCAGATGGTATGCTATAGAATCACTCTGGTGAATAGAAATTTTACTCTGGTAGGAATTATCTACAATATCTTAATTTTCATGGTCATAAGATTAGTTGTAACCTATGTAGATGGAAGCACTCTGGATCTCCATATAGTGATATCCTTCAGAAAAAAATGCTTTAGGTTTGGATATGTGTAACAGAAAGATTCAGAAAACAGATATGTTTAGAATTTTAAAATCAGTCCTTATTTTTCCAGAAACGCTACACTGCAGCAGATGGTCAACCTAACATTATGATTGCCCACCACTACGGCATTTACAGACACATCTGCTGCGTCCCCTCCAAAGTAAGCCTACCACTCACAACCCATCCACTTAATATAATAATAATTTATAAAGTCACTCTGAAGAGCATGTCCACAGACAGAATCTATACAAGTCATAATATAGCCAGAAAAAAGTTTGTTTAGAGAAAGCCCATGCTGAAGCAACATGCCTCAAGTAAAAGTTCTTGAAAAAAGTGCTCCTAGCAGTTACCTCTCTAAAATAAAACTTCAGCTACCACTGCCTCTATACTTGAGGGAAGCTTTTATAATCACAATAAGAACACAAGATAGCCCACAGCTTATCTAACCTCTTATATTAATTCAGAAAGATCCCTGCAGATCTTGCAGACTCATATTTGGGCTGGATTTTTAAAGATATACAGGTACTAAATATCCTGAGGAACTTCACATAGGAATACCTATGCTTTATGTCACTTTCCTGATAATCAGACCCAAAGGCAGGCTCAAAAAAATATATGAAGATAGAAAATATCTATAAACAATCTTTAGAAGCTAGAAAGCCAAACTAATCTCAAAACCAGTAAGACACCCAACTCTGCTCAGGAGCATTTAGCTCTTCTGAAGCTGGATGTTCAAATTATTCTCCTCCTCATCTCCAAGGGAAAAGCCCCTCTGCTAGTTCGGATCTTGGAAATCTGACTTGAAATGTTGACAGCTGCCTTTCAGATTCTCAATCAGCATGATTTCAACAGATAGAAATCCAGGTCTCCCACCTCCTAGGAAATTATTTCAGATTAGGTATGCAGCTGATACTGCAATTCTGCTGCTAAAGCTATTCCAGTTAGTGTAAATGAGTATCAACTGGAACAGGGTCTCCCATCTCATGTGACTGCTTTGCTACTTGACCTTATGGAAGAGATGGGAGCTGGCTTCTGTCTGGTTTGTTTGGATTGCATATTAAATACCCATCTAATGGAAGATGAGTAAGTAGTCCACTAAACTGGAAACAAAGCCTTGGTCTTTTTGCAGCTGAATAGTTTAACTTAAGATTATAGAATTTGGCTTACATTGCTTCCCTAGGTGGTACAACATTCCATGCTCAGTTATACAGTGCCTCAGTTTTAAGAAGGGGCTTGGAGGTGTCCCGACTCATAATTGATCTATTGCTGGCTAATAGTTATGCCCCTCTCCCAAAAATGAGAGACGTGCTTGAATTGCTCAGACTTCACAAAAATCTAGAATTTAGATTTTGTAAGACCTGTAACCACTCATATCATCTAGCAAGTGGCCCCAATAGTTATTACCATTTGTGATGAAAATCACTAGAAGGTGATTTGAGGAACCGCTTCTTCTGTTGGACTCTCTATGGTTGCTTGCTCTTTGTAAGATAAGTTTGGATCAACCCGTTTCAAAAACATGGAACTTGTGTATTCCTCCTGCTTGGGTTTGCATTGTTAACTGATTGGTTTTGGGAAGCATTTCAACTGAATGCAAGAGGCATGTCAAAAATAACAAAAAAAATTATGTCTATACCTAGGTTGAATAGTTACTATATCCAAGACGCTCAACCCCACAGTGCAAAAGTTACAACCTAGAAAACTGAATGGAAAGATTACTTTAAGAGTATTCTATGACATGGAGGGCTGAAGAAATAGCTTAAGAATCTTACAACTGTGTTAGTTTTTAGCACAAACTAATCATAAAAACTGAAATGACAAAAACTTCAGCAAAACTGCTCAAATGAAGCAGAGCAACGAATAGCTAGTGAAATGAGGAAGCAGTTGATTTTACAAGATCAGTGGCAGCTTGAATTGCACCTTGCCACCCAGCAGGAAAGGTGACAGGACCTCAAAACTTGACAATCCCATGCTGTGAGTAAGATGTTGCTGCAGAAGGGGGAGAAGCAACCAGGTGGCCCAGCAGCCGCTCAGCTAGCTTCACCAAAGTGGACCATAAAATGCAGTTGTATTTTTAAGTTATTCCTGGTGGTCTACTTCTTACTTTTTTTTTTTTATTAAAAGAAACAAAAATAAAATTTTTCTATTGCAGCAATTAATTCAAGTTTTGAGTGGGGAAAATTACCCTGCTGAGCACTAGACAGTCTCAGGTTTTGAGGTCAGGGCTCATGATGATGTTTATAAGGTGTTTCGTTAAATTTGAACCTGGTCCTTTTTGCTGCTAATGACTTGAAGTCAAAAGGTATCAAGAATATTCAAGACTAGAAATGCTAAATGAATCTAGATAACTAGGAATAAGGAATTCTGAAGTTACCAAAGATAAGCTGGATAACATTTTTGGACCTGCACATAAATTTAGACAGTTGCAATATTTCCCCCCTTAAAACAACTTTTAAGCCTCACCCTATTAGTCTGCAGTTTCCTTCACAACTTCTGAATCCATTCTTATTTATCCTTCTTTTCAAGATTATGAAATTCCCATTCTTCCTTACTGATTAAAATTGAGGAAATATTAGAGCAAGTGAAGTGAGAGATTTTCAAAGAAAGTAAGGGCAACTGAGTACCCAGTTACTATTCAAAGTCCATAGGAGCTGGGTCCTTGACTTTTTTAATGTCATTTCACGCCCTCTACCCATAACTTCTAGCTTCATTTCCTTTGGCCAATCTTTTTTCTTAGTACAGAAATACAAAAACATTTGAAGCAATGGAAATAAAAAAAGACACTTTTTCTAGTTTTCTGAAATCAACAAAAATAGTCAACATCTGTGGTAGCTTACTGTATATGACCTTTTCACACTTCTTTCACTCATACCAGAGGAAATAGCATAGCAAAGAAATATATGCTGTTGATCTGGAACACCAGTGATGTCAGTTTGTGGTTATCAAGAACAAAATGCATGCCCTTGACACTTAGGGCTATAAGAAATAAGTTTGAGTAATTTTAGTTCCTTGCTTCATTCTTTACCAGGGCATTATTAAAACTGAAAGCTTCACAATTTTCTCATTCAAAGACCTTTCAATAGTTAAGAATATGCTTTCAAGCCATAACTGTATCAGTATGTGTGGTTGTGCCTTTATCAAGAAAATATACACACATTTTGTTTGTGATGCTGTCTAAAATCTTGACAGCTAAAGAATTCATCTTTGGAAGTGTAGATTCATTTCTGCTGTTAGTTGCAAATGAGTAAAAGCTTCTCTTTTATAGGTTGGATCCAGTGCCACATTGATTATGCAAATAGCCTTTGCAAATGCCTCAGGCATACACTGCTGAAATTGGAAGGTAAGTATCTCAGAAGGAAGGCCTGAATTTTGAAGCCAGCGAGTTGTTCTTATAATTTACTAATGCAGGAATATAAGCTACTGAGAAATCAGTTCCCTTTCTCATTCTACAAGGTGCAACTGGATCAAGATGTCTTAAATATAATTTTGCTTCACAGGACAGGCATGTTAGCAGTGTCCATACTGTGAGCTGGCATTTTTTATTTGAAAACTTTTTCCCTAAGGAAAAAAGAACTAATGTTTTTTAAAATTAAAAAAAGACAAAGCTGACATTGTTGAAAAAATCTGATTAAAAATAATAAAATAGTTGTCCTTAATACCTCTCCTTTTCTCTTCACTACTCCAATACTAACCCCAATTTTCCATTTTGAAAAAGAAAGGAAGGTCACAGAATTTGGAGAAAAACTGAGGAAAATTTAAAAAATTAAAAAGAGCTGCTTCTGGTCAGCTGTGACAATGATGCTATCCAAGCTATTGCTTCTGCTATGGAACTCCTCTTGCTTTACTACTGGTCCTTCACAAATACCAGGATCAGAATGTGGTTTCTTTTGGAGATCAAATGAAGGTTATGCCAACAAAACTAAGAAACACCTTAGGGACAAAAGAGTAATTAAATATAAATTTCCCTATAGGGAAAGCAGGTTGTATCTTTACAAACTTAAAGGCAAGGAGTCACTGAGTGGAATTTAGAAACTAACCAGACTTTAAACGGGAATAACTGATCAGGTTAATGATTCGTCAAAAGAACCTACAGAACCCTGACACAACAGACTTTCTCTCAAAGAAAATCCACTTTATCAGGATCAGACTCAAAACAACATACAGTATGTTGGAAAAAGGAGAAGTTTGCCAGGACAATGATTTTCTCTGCTTCTCTCTTCTGCATGTTCAAGAGTAACTTTTTTTTTAAGAGTTTGCAAGGAGAGTTCTGGAACAATAGATAAGGAGCAGCTGTGCCAGAGATCATTATTTTCAGTGTCTATCTTGGTAAAAATGCTGATATACTTGCATGCGCCTCAATCTAGGAAGGACTAAGGAAAAAGATTTTAAATTTATTTTTTATTTACAAAAAAATCTGGAGACTGAATCTCCCTAAATGGAGCTATCGATCCATAATCCTGTTAACCATTATGACCAATCCAGTGCCAGATCCTGGCAATGATCCTTGAAGACATAACGTGACCCCAGAATACATGCATTGTAAGCCTTCTTTGCCCTGGTTTTCAGAAATATACCAGACAGGAAAGCACTTGTAACAGTTGACCATTTTATATTAGGGAGCTGGACAAATCCAAGAGTATATTGGTGTGTCTTGTACCGCCTTCCCCAATAGGAAAGAGTTTTCATTACACTTGAAATACAGGCGGGGGAGGGGGGGAGGTTTGAAGTAAAAGTGATAATGCAAAAAGTCATTTGGATATTAGCATAAAGGCACGGTAATATAAAAGTTGCTTTTGTTTTCTTTTATTTCCTTCTGTTGTTTTCTACTATAATCCCTCCTGCAACCAGATTATCTTTCTCTTCTTTCTCTCTTCATCCTCCCTCTTTATCTTCCCAATCAAAACAACATTTTGGATCTCTCCATATCATGGAATACCAAAATGTAAGTATAAACACATTGAGCATCCACTCTCAACTTCTCACTCCTTAGCTCATCAAAGATCTAGTTCCTCATATGCTATTAGTAAGGTAATACAACTATATTAGATGTACAGAATCTTCTTTCCTTCTATGACTTCTCCTCCCAATTCCCTTTGTGTGAGTTTCTTCAAAGAAATCTGGTGCAACAAATAACATCTGTTAATTATTAATCTATTTTTTAAATTCCTTTTAACCATTGCCATTAACCATTATGCCATTGCCTAAACTGCAAGATTACAGCCATGTACCTCTTGGGACATTAGGATATTTAAGGCTTCCATTAAATGTTATAAAATAGTATGCATTAATGAAAAAGGCAAAGGTTGACATAGTATTTTTACACAGACCGATTCAGAAGATTGGTCTCAAACTGGAATGGGATGGGGTGACAAGAGTTCTACCCTGCTACCACACCTTAAAATTGAGAATGTGTCTGGTATCACACAGAAAGCAAACGGTAGGTACTATTTCACTTAGTTCAGTATGTTCTACTTACACTTATAGCAAACAAGACTGGAATGACCTAAAAAAGTCCATAAGAATGAATATGATCAGCTTGCAACATTTTGCTGAAATCTGTAAATTCCAGCAAAATTGCAAATTATGATTTTAGTAAAGTTTAGTGATCACAACAAAATATTCTCTGCAGGAAGAATATATTAATAATGAAAAGTGCATATAAGGAGAATGCTATACTTTCATTGTATTACTTTTAAAAATATTTAATAACTTTCTCACTTTTCTATATTACTATAATCATACAGTTACATAAGATCTCCAGAAGCATTTAGCAGCTTCTGCAACTACTTTACAGTGTATATAACTAATCCAAAGAAGTTTTGGAATGTTAGAGTAAGTATTTCATAATGTACTAAGCAAAGGAGTGTCATTCATACTGGAAAGATGCAAGAAATAGAAATACTATCTGTGACACAATGCACTTCCTTTCACTAAAGATTCACAAAGGTCCTTGGACTATAAAAAGCTTCAACTAGTTCTTAATTTAGCAGAGAATCAAATTAGTCAACTATTCATTAAGCAATTAGTATCCTACAAGCCACATCACAAGCTAACTGTAAGCCAGCTAGGTCAAAACTAGAATGTGTAATGAAGCCAAGTGGAGCGAGTACGAAATATTCTATGAAAATTCGGTTATTTTTCATGCTCCATTACTCATTGGGATTAAATCAGAACCTTTTGAAATATTTTGCTAAATAAATTACAGCAATGAGGCCCAATTCAGAATAACTAAATTGTTAGTCACTTCAGAATTGGAAACTCCAGGTGAATTTCCAGCTGTACTGCATCATGTAGTACATTACAAGGTATTCTGAGATTAGTATTTATCAGCATTTCCAGCTGGAACTGTTCCACTCCATATCAATAATTAAATGTTTATTGGAGTAAAGACGTGAACTACTGACTTCCTCTTTCCAAGTGAGTGCCTTAAATATTGGCTGTTGAATACTGCTGCTGTCTTTGGCCAAGTCATTAAGTTACCAAAGATGGAACAGCACCAGGAAGAGTTAAGAAAGTCTCACTCACATTGTCTTTCTCCAATGCTCTGGTAAAGTGAAGAGTGCGTATTTGACCTGCATGAATGTTATTCTGTTAAGTATCAGTGAAAGTTCAAAATTATTTTAAATCTCAGAAATAAAACATCAGTTGTGATTTGAAATTCTGAAAGGTTTGGGATTCCTATCTTGAAAACTCACATCATTCTAAGATATTCTACAAAGAATGAGCATGCTACTTTATTAAGAAGGAAATGTCTATCAATGGAAAATTCTTTTCTAGACTCAATGTAAAAGCCCAAGTAAGTCCACTTTCTATTGCAGGGAACTAATTTGAAGGCATTTGTATTCTATTGTAAAATATACTTACTAGAAAACACTTAAAGGACTGAAACAGATTTCTCGCTTCTTCATACTCAGATCAACCTGGCTACACAGAAGCCCTCTAAATTCACCCCTGAATTTGGTCCAGAGGCTGAATGTATTGAATGCTTGGGAGAAGAGAATGGTCTATAGAAGCAACATTTAGAAGAAGATAAACAGCAGAAGACTTCTAACAGCAAATTCAAGAAGTGGAAAAATAAACCCAGAAACAACCATTTGAGAAAGTTAAGCAGAAGACGACTTTCAGCGGAAATCACAAATAGCAGTAAGACAAAAATAAGCTAGAAAAGCAACTGCTAGAAAAGCTAAGCAGCAGGAAACATAACAAAACAGGAGTAAAACAAGAATAAGGTAGGGAAACAGAAACTGAGGGAAGTTAACCAGTAAAAGATTTCAGACAATGAAAAGTAGCAGTTATACCAAAGTAAGCCAGAAAAAACAACAGCTAGGAGAAGATAAGGAAGATCATGGTGAAACCAAAGAAAAAAGCCTTTTCTAGAAGGAAAAAAGCTTCAGTTCATTTGGCACGGAATAGAGGTATATATTCTGTCAGCCTCAGATAGCAACAGAGAAGAAAATACTGTACAGAACTGCTTGCGTAGAAATGTCACTTTCAAAAGATAATGCTTTATAACAGTTTCCAAGGTTACAAATGGAAAAAAAGAAGACATATACATAATGTTTGTTTTATGTCTTCAGAAGATCCCTACTCTACATGTGGCTGGACTTTCAAGTAAAGCCAGCTTCCTCGTAGTCTACAAAGATTTCACGTAAGACCAGTATGTACTGGGAGAGCTCATTAACTTCCACTGTACACATGAAAGAAGTATTACCATGAGAAAAATCAGCATGGTTCCAAACAGGGAGATAGCAGGCTGGAAGAACAGGCAGTGGAAATCCAACACAGGGAAACGAAGGAATCAGAAGTAGATTAGGAGTAAAAAGTGGAAGATATGAGTTTGTTTCTTTACTTATTTTGGAAAAAAAAAAACAAACCACTATACCAAAACTGCAATTTGAGGAAGGTAAGACTGGAGTGGAGCAGGATGGCCAAGTCAAAGCTACTGAAAGAATGATCAAAAATGTATTTACAGGAAGATGGTTTCTGTCATGATTCATGACAACTTTTGTGTAAGTTGCTTAAAATGTTTCTGCAGGCCTCGGAAAAGTGCAGAAATATACTAAAATTTCCCTTCCTGGAAATGAGGGTATGTGCATTGTATATGTAAACAGGTATTGATGCTGACATGCAGCCAGCATGTCAACAGGGTGACAAGCTGCAAGGATTTGCATGGGAAGTATCTTGTACAGCTCATCTGCCTTGCTGTGCAGATAGAGCACTTTCAGCTCTGAATTCAACTGGAATTGGGAGATGCTACTTTGCACAGATGCAAACTACCACACATAATCTGCTTGGACGTATCTTGCCTCTGTTGTGAAGACTGTTCTTCATTGACACTAGATTAATATTTTTTATATTATCTTAATAACAAACATACATGTGGAAAAGTCTGGAAAAATGAATGTTTACAAAAAATAGAACTGAAAAATACTTTTAATAATTTTGATTCAGAAAAGTTCACTTACCCAAACCATTCTCCTGTCTCATTACATGTACTTATATGAATTTATGTGACATTATCTTTGATTATAGAAATGTAGTTTTCATTACAAGCTAGTATATTTCCCAGTGGAGAAATCCAGTACTAGAGGGACCCCTAACAACTAACTGAATAGAATTACTTGTTTAGAAACATCATTTAATTTGGGGAAGTTTTGTGAAACATCACTTGAGAACAAAACCTGAAAAATTATGAAGGCAGCTCACCCTAACTTCCATAACAAAGACATTTTAGAGCTGCATTTTATAATCTTCCCTTAAAAAAAAATCTGTGTGATATTGTATAAATAAATATGACACAAAAATTTGTTGATCTCCAAATGATACTTCCTATCTGATACACAGTAGAAGGCCTGATGTGCTCGGCAGAAACACTATAACAAGCTGGCTTATTTAGAATTTTCATTTTGATTGTACAGACAGAATTCTTCAAAAGTACTCCAGGCCTAAATGATCCACAGCTGCTAAGAGTCTCATTTTTGTCCTGCCTATGTAACATGGATAAATTACACACAGCCTCCCCTGGGAGAGAAGACGACTGGGAGAAGAGAGAAGACAGAGTGGGAGAACAGTGTCCTGCAAAGCCCTGTTTCTACACTCTCCTTTGCAGACAAAGACTACTAAACTTCTGTCTTCTTTTAGGTTAGATGCCCATTTTCCACCTTTTCATTAATGGATGAGAATTTGAACATCAAACTAGAAACTATGAGACAGGTGAGAATTTGAACATCAGTCTAGAAAACCTATTCAAAGTGAAAAAGTATAAGCATTTCGGTAAAGGCATAATGATAGCTACAGAAAATGGTAGTATTATTTGTGTAGGCAGTCTCAGAATACAGCAGGGCAAAATTTTCAACACAGTGATCAAGATTAGGTAGCATTGAAATGATTCTCATGTGTATTGATTTGACTTTTTGGTTGAAATAGTAATTTTCTAAATGATAGGTTTGGATTTTTTTTTATCTGAAATATTTGCTTTTTTTTACATCTTGTTTGAATTCAGAGAACTGTAAAAGCAGTCAAAGAAGTAAACTTTATCAATTTCTACTGGTTTGAATTTTTTAAAATTTTTTAACTAACAATAATGTTTCTTCATTTCTCACTATTAAGCAAAGACTTTTCATTTGGTGTGAAGGGTCCAGTGTGGCAGAATAGGTGGTTTTGCTCAGCTCTATGAACACAAAAGTAGATAGGATAGAGAGTGAAGATTTGTTGCAGTGTAATTTTTCTATAGTTTGCCAACAGATAGAAGAAAGTTTACTCTCTATCTCACCTATGATCTGTGTGGGTGCTAGTAGGTTCTTAGCCAATTGGCTGGATAAATATGAATCTAATTCTGCCTTAGTGAAATCAAAGACAACCTTACTGTTAATTCAATGAGAGCAACAGCATCTCTCCTTGTTGGAAACTTTCGGGTTTTTAGCTAAGTGATTTTTTTAAAGGTTGAAGATGCAAACTTACCTGACCAAGAGTAAAAAGCACATGTATTTGGCAATCCATGTTTCTTTCAGATGAATTAGGACTGTTCCTTACAGCAAAACAAGTAACTAAACACACATACACCCCCCACCACCCCAAAACCAACAAACTCAACCACCTCTCATTTACTAAGTCATCAAACAAACCATAGTTTCAAAGTACTTGAGAAAAGACAGTTAAATCCATGGGTGGACAGACTTTACTGCTGTTTTGGGGTCTAAAACCTCAGGGAAAATCACCCCCCTAGGAACAGAAGAAATAGAACAATTTACTATTTCCTTTATGGACAGCAATCACTAAATATTTAATTTTAAAGATTTTTTTAAATTTCTTTTATTTTTAGAGAAAAGCGTTGAAATCCTTGCTAAAAGCATATTTTGTACATTCTGAAGGAAATCTCTATTAACTGATTTCTGTGGTCTTGGTCATTGGGGTACTAATGATAATAAGCTTTAGAGAGCAATAGATATTTCTCTGGTATCTAGTACAAATAGACTATGCATCTGGCTGCTCATAATTCTGCCTCTTAATAATAATGAGACTTACACTCATATTGTTTGTAGCAATCAGGATAGAAATGATTTGGCAGAACTGATGGAATGCATTTACGTCACATTACAATTTTAGCCTTGAGTTACTAATTGGTCAGCGCTGTGTTCATTTCTATTATTGGTTTTTCTTTGTCTTATTAATGTGTACTGACAGAAGAGAAGAGTGACTTCCCCAAAGGGTGGAAAGGCCAGTTTAGAGTAGGGAGCATGACTGCTGGATAACATTCACAAATTCTCTCTATAGAAATACTGTAAGACTGGCTTCTGCATGCCTAGTCTCTTCCACATGAATGGCAGCCGATTTAGGTATAAATCTTCACCTTGGTGTTGATTCCCTAAAGTCTTCCATTCTATTTGCTGCTACACAAGGAAAAGCTGCCACAGAGATTCCTTTTGATCTGTTTTTGGAAATGCTTAAGAACATTTAAAGCAACACAACAATAGTGAAAAAATAACAATAATTTCCACAGTATCTGACATTATTAATTTGTATTAAAATGAAATTTCTTAGTGAAATTAGGGCATTTACTTTGATATTTTGTTTTCAAATCAGTGTTGAAACATCGCTTTTGGACACTTACCAAATAGCATAGTTGACTTTTTTTTAATTTTAAAATGTCCTTTGAATTTGATTTTTAAAACTCTATCTTTATATACGATAATGCAAATCCCCAAATGTATAGACCTCAAATATTTTTCTGTATTTTTAAGCAAACTTAATCTTAGTTTTTTCTTTCACTTTGGACACAGGCACATTTAAAAATTCTTTGCAAACAGAACTTTCATTTTAAGCACAGATATATTGATAATCACAGATTACTTTATCTTATTGTGCTATTTTAAAAACATATTTCAAAAACACCTTAACCAAGGAATATTAGCCACCTGAATTGAATTTTAGTTCAATAAGTTTTCATTTTCTACTATGCTTCTACAAATGGTGTGGAAAACAGGCCCTAATATTTCTCATTTTGGGCATCATCCTTTTAGCCTCCTATTTTCAAGTAAGTCTTCTCTTATTCCCCTCAACTTGGTAAGTTGCAATCTATTATTGAAATATATCTTTTTTTATCTTTTCTCAGGATATGGGACGTATTTTGCTTTCTTTTAGTGTATACTCTGAAAACACACATATCAAAGTAGTCTTTAAAATAATACAGAAAATACAGAAATACTAACAAACCACTCGGGAAAAAATTATAAATTCAAACAATATAATCAATAATAGGTAATACTTAATTACACTAAAATGTAAAGAAAAACATCTGCCTTCTGAAATCAATCCATTTCCTGACCCTCTTTTGTCAGCAAACCAAGAGATAGCTTCTCCCTTCTGACTCTACTCTTTCTCCTTCCCCTAGGTCCTATCTTTCAAGCCCAAACCAGAAATCAGTTCTTTTGATATGCCTGTCTTATCATACTTCCCCACCAAGGTGTCTTTCCAGTTGTTCTGGTTTAGAATATCAAACAATTCCTTCATTCCATAGCTCCTGGAGGGGAGGTCCATAGCTAGTTTCAGTGACATTTTTTCTTCTCAGCCTCAAGACAATTGTGTAATGTGAGGAAAAAGTTTGTTAGTAACTCTTATGAATGATTCAATATTTCAATCAAGGAAATAGCTCCAGTCCAATAGATGTAGAAAAATAATTTGCAGACTTTCATAAAACATTCACAAAATATTAGTATTAGACATTCAGTATCACTAGTGACCTGTATTAGCTGGTCATATTCAAAAGATTTGCTTATGTTCCTCCACTTCCCAAATCTAATTGTTTGAAAAGCAGACACAGGGGTAAAGCTGATACTCATTTTAAGGCAAAGAATGGTGGCACAATGCAGTTGACAAAAGCACACCTGTGCAAATTTGAACAAACCACTTCTCAGCGTCATAGTTCCTCTTCTATGGATTGGACATAAGTACCATGTTAAAAGCAGATATTCTGCATTTGCAATAGGTATAGCTGTAACAGTGAAAAAGGGTGGACAAATTCCAAGTTAGGTAGGCAGTATTTGGAAGGTCAACAAAAGCTAAACATTAATTTCTAAGGAATACCTAGTTTTCACCCTAAGCACTTTTAACTCATGAATATCAATGTTTTATATAGGAACAATTAATTTCTAATTAAAAGATAGACAGAACTGTGATGTACACTAATGAAGCCCTTTTGTTCAAAATCATCCATCTGTGATGAGCAATAGTTAATCTACTACTTTTCAAACAGCCTCAGTCATGGTGCAAGGGTCAATCTTTTTTTGCTCTAGTAAACTATACCTGTCCAACTCAAGCACATACTTACTTCGTTAGTACAAAGAGGCTAGTAGCTTTGGGTGGTTCAACTTGTTTTGCTGGCCTGATCCCCTGAGCGCTTAGCATGTACACACCTTAGCAAATTATGGGTGATCTCATCTTTGAATATCTTAAAAGCTATAGTTTGACTACCTCAGAGCAAATCAAATACATTTGGCTCAGCAGGACATAGCCTCAAGTTTCTCCTATCCAGATGTTCTATGTTCACTGTGTCAGATGTATGCAGTTTCAAAGTGGATAGCAAGAGTAGGGACACTTTTAACCCTGTTCTCCTTTTGCTTCTGTTTAGGCAGGCTGCTAGCTGATTCAGATGTCACAATATAACTGACTTCAGGATACACATAACTTGAACATGGACAGATTAATATCTACCTCAATTTATCATAAGGAAAAGATATGACAAATTAAGCTGAAAGGCATTGCTGCTATTTAAGGGTAATTTTTTGTCTTGGATATTCACAGTAGTATTTAGTTTTTCTCTATGGTAGGTGACTTCACTTGACATTACTATATTAAAAAGTGAGTACCTCAGACAAACTGAGCATTAACACGTAGCTACAAAGGAGTTTTTGCCTTATGCCCTATTTCTCCCAATGTTCAACATATAACATGCCAAGGACTCCAAATTCATACTTTTTGCACTTACAAAACAGGAACATCCATAACAGAGACCTGAAATCTCAATGCTTTACTTTGCCAGTATCATGTACCTTAGTAGCATGTTAACGTGTAATTTTCGCACCCCAAAAGACAGATTGTCCAGTAAGATGCAGTTATGTGGGGGATGGGAAAATCAATTAAGATTGTGTTTCATATACCCAAGTGCTTTGCTAGTGAAGGCTAATTTATGTAGTCTGTTAATTCTCTAAGAGAATCTCACAGAATTTAATTTCCTTTCAACCTGCTCTTCAAAAATCAAGACCCTAGATGTAGTTCTCTTCTTTCCTGATTTTTTGTTTTTATTCTGAGGCTGCAAAGAAAACTTAAGAAAACAGTTAATAAACTATTCTGCACAAATTATGTGAATTTTTCATTAATTTACTCTGGATGAAGTATAGAGGGCACTGGTTTTGAATAAAACATATGATCTGGTGATTAATCAAATCCCTTTTCTGATGGAAGCAATAATCTATCTGTCTGGAACCTGAAGGGTATACAAGGACAAAAGTGAATGCAGTGAAGAAAGTAGTATTCCCAGTCTGAAAGCATCTAACACTGACTTATTCAGGGGAAAAAAAATGAAGATATTTTTGTCTCTAAAAAAAAAGGATTCATAAATTAAGGTTATCTTTGGAATAGATAACATTAGTTATATGTGACCACTGTAGTAATTTAGAGAATGTCATTCTCTACCATTTCAACTGATCATCTGAAATAGTAGAACTCTTTCTACTAAACACAATATATCTTTCTTAATTTTATTTCATACCCTGATATGCTGTCCTTGTTTTTTTCATTGTGAGTCAGCGTTAATTAGGTATGACCATGTTTGAATCAAAGGGTCATGGCACTGTAAAGCTTGTGCGATTTCAGAATCAGATAAATTCCATAAATTCTGTAGAACTGTATAAAGATATTATGGCAGTTTCGGTCACCTGCTGTGGTGATTCTCAATGAATGCCATAAATGATGGGCAACTCCCAGAGAAGAAAATGATACAAACATATTGTCTGTGTGTACACATATATATGTGTCAACATGCACATGAATTTAAGTACAGGACAAAAAGGTAGTTCATGGAGTGTTATACAGTAGTATTTCTTTTTTAAATATCTTGGCCCTGATTTTACAGTTACCCTAGTAACAGTTTCTAAAAGACTAAAAGGTAATGAAGTTTGCTTCCACTTAATGGTCAGTAAAATTGGCCTGTGTACACAAGTCAGGACTCCACTGTGTTTAATAGCAGTATAATTCTGTTGAGGCATCTGAACACAGGCTGAGATGCTGCAGTTTTACTCATCTCTCTGACTAAGGTAGGATTTGTCTTCCTTCATGGCTTGGTATGAAGTCATATGTGATAGAATAGCATGAGTATAAAATGCCATGATCATAAAATTCAAACAGAAATTTAAACATGAAGCAATTATGATGTAAAAAACTTATATCATTTACAGGGCTATGTATTCCATGTATATTACCTTTTCAGGTCCACACAATTTGTAAAAGGTTAAAGAAGAGTTGATAAGTGTTATTTAGTGTAATAGAATGCAGGAGGTAAATGGGTTTCTCATGAGTCATGGCTTTTCATCACATGCTTTCATGCAATTTGTAGCTCATATTATTTGTATGTTTACTACTTAAACCTCCATACATCATATATTAAACCTTTATAACCTAGAAATAAACGAAATCTTTAGCATTGTAGTATAGGCCAATGGTCACCTTCATTTTACCATCTGCCTTATTCATCGTTTTTCACTAATTAAGAAAACTAGCAGTTTGAACACGAACACCAACAGAAAACCAGGTTTTCCAATAGAAATAAAATGGAATTACTACATTAAAGCAATAATTTACAGAAAATGGGAAATAAATCACAATGAATTAGATCTACTATTGTCACACTATTAATAAATATGAATTTCCATAAGGATAAGAGGAGATTGTATTTTGAGGACATTTCAACTTCCTTTAAAATTTTGATTCCACAGGAGGTGGTCAACTAGATAAGCCAGTTGAAGGAAGCATATTAATATTTGTGAAATCAGTATGACTGTAGATGCAGTTGAAGTTACTCATGTGCCTAAGTGACTTCCTGGATTAAAAATATTGAACCATATTTCATATAGAGCTTGTACAAAAAGAAATCTCTTATTCTATCCCCCTATTATCCAGATCAGTCCTCTCAAATGATTTTAGAACTGTTGCTATAATATATGATATTTCTGGCCCAATTGATTTTGATCTGTACCGCTAGAGTCCTTACAGCAAACTGACAAGTAGCAATCTAATTGCCATATTTGCTTTATACTTTTTAAAGCTCCAGTGAAAATACTGATTTCTGGTTAACACTTGCCAATGAGAATTCAGACAGAGTCTCTCAGTGGTGATGAAATAATTCCTTTGTCCAAGCAGCTCTGAGACATCTCTTTTTTCCTACCATGTGGGTAAATCTGTATGTTAAAGCCATTATATCTTTTAACTTTGTTTTAATTACATCTGTCATTCTTTAAGAAGGAAGTTTATTACTGCACATTTTGTGGATAATAATTACCCTGTAGGTGACCTGCAGAGTATTAGTAATTTCTTACTTTTTTCTTATTGGAGCAACGACTGGCAGATCTACAACATATTTGCTAATGCCAATACAGTGAGTAATGTCCATGAAGACAAATAGAAACATCAGTTCAGTGTGAACTTTACAATAGATCTGCCTCAGAAAGGGCAACTAAAATGAGTTGCCATTATAGTCTATCATAATGTTGTCAGCTAATTACTAGCTTCACTACCTTAAAATCTTTAACAGAAAAATATCTCTCCACCCTTTTGGAGTGAACTCCAACACTTCATATAGCATTAGTGATATAATGACACTATATCAAACCCTAAATAAACAATTTAAAGCATATATATTAAAACATAATTATTAACATTTCAAACATTGGACACAAAAATTGTTCAATGAAATTATGCATAGTGGTACAACACAGGACAAAGTATTTAAAACTACAGTATGTCAGTCTAGGGGGAATAAATGTTACTTTCCACAATCCATCATAGTTCTCACAAATAAATCTTTGTGTCTTGTAAAATGAAAAATAGGTATTAACACCTGGAATAGCATTTTCTCCAATTTCTTCCCTTCATAGTCAAAGTACCCAGCCATTGTACGCATTCTATTAAGAAAAACAATGCAAACGCTATATCACAGTTGTGATAAAGGATTCATAAATCTGTTGAATTAATCAAACTCAATAACCACATCTTAAAACTAGTATCAAGAATGCCTTGATCTTTCTTTTTCTCCCTTCAACCTTTTAAAGAAGTGGTAGCCCCAAATGCAAAACTCAATCTGTACTCTCCCTTGTCCTGCTCATACAGTTCAGTTCTTCAGGTACGCACACAAGCCTAGCTGAGAACTTGCATATATATCTGACATTACATGTCTTTGTTCTACAAAGCTCTGTAGTTGCACTCAGTGTTTTGAAGATGCAACATCTTTTCAATGTTAGACAAAGATTCATGATCTCTGCTACCACTGAAATAGGTGGGTTTTAAATATCAATCCAGTGGAAGTTAGTGGTCATTAGGTCAACTGTTAGTTAACTACAGACAACTCAAAACATGATGTAAAAGTTAAAAATTTAATGTGAAAGATGTTTCAAGCAATTGCTACTTCTAAAACAAACCTTGAAATCTATAAATACACATTTAAGTCCAATTAGGTTACTTTTGAACAGAATTTTTAAAGTTCTTGCCTTTCCCAAATTCTTATAAAATTTTTCAAGACTCAAAAGTAGCAACTCTGAAAAAACATGCACATCCTTCTTCAGGCTGTGATAAGAAAACTATGTACTATAGTGAAGTACTTGCAGTCAACCAGCCTTAACAAGCATTCATCATAAATACACGTCCTTGTCAAATATTAAGTTTACAGAATGAGCAGAAAGTGAAAGTAATTTTTGTAAATGCTATTTGTTACAAACATTAAAGTAACAGTTGTTTTAGAAGATTGTGAAGATTAGGCTTCTAAACTTTTGAAAAGTCCACTACAGGTTTTCTAGCCAAAGTCACCCCTGATACAGGACATTGCCATAAATGCCAATGTCTAACTAAATATACTCTGTGCTATTAATACCAAATATAAGGCTTTCAAGGAGGGAAAATACAACCAAAATCCTGTGGTGGTTTTCAATAGTCTAATAGTTACTAGGTTATTTCAGATTAGTTTAGGCTAAAGGACAATAGTACGTTCTATATAATTCATACACACTAAAGAATATTGTAAGAGCTCTTATTTCTGCTTAGAGTTTCTATCAACTAAACTTCAAATTTACTTTTACAATTATGACATTACAGAAGCCCTGGGAAAAAATAAATAGCAGCTTTACAGTATCCCCTGACATTTACTTTTATTCTTTGTTATTCAGTTGCATTAACTTGTTTAGCTACTGTGACATTTAATACAAGGAATACATCTTTTACATCTAGTTAGAACGGTCTACAACATACTTAAGGGCATGATGACTAGGTTCTGCTAATCTGTATTTTAGAAGCTTTTTATTCACACCTCCAAAAAGCTATCTCATGGTTCAGATTACAAAGAAACGTGCTGTAACTCTGGACTTGATGGAAAGTATTTTGCCTACCTGATGCTATAAATAGTTTTGGTATAATACTGTGTTTTTTCCTGACCTCCCTTTCATTCATTTTCCAAACACCTGCATAATGTTTTTTTATTTTCCAATGAGCACTGAAATTTCCTGATGTGGGGCAAAAGGAAGGAAGTTACTAAAATGTTACTATCTCTATGACACAAAGAAAATCCTTTCAGATTATAAAGCCTATAATCTCATTTCAAGTCAGAATTCTTTTGACCAAACTGCTTGAGTTGGCTCCTACAACATATGACTTTACATGTGCCTTGGAAGCAATTACAGTTCTATAATACCTATTTGGATTTAATATTATTCTGTTTTCTATGTTTATGTCTAAAATAATGTTCTGTGACCAGCACTTGATAGAAGAGCAGGTTCAACAGTTGCCTCTTGAGTGCTTACAGCAATTTCAAGGAAAACTGCATGTTTACAAAAATGTCTTTATATAACAAGGTAAGCTAAGCATTTGCAAACTCTGCAAATTTAGGATTTTCTTTACAAGTGGGTACTGCATCAGAAAATCACAAGTTTTGTCTTAGAACAAATTCAAACAGGTTTCTTTGGGAAAAGTTAAATCTGAGTGTCTCTTGATTATTCTCACCATTTGTAGCTGGAACCAATCTGGTTGTCATTTTCAAATGTGTTATGACATTTCCAAAACACCTTCTTGTTAGGCCCTATGAAACAAGTCTTCCTTATTAAACACTAAAGAGATCAGTGCCAAAATTACAGTTGTCTCAAAAATGAATAATGGAAGATATTTCACATGAATCCAGCATTTTCCAAAGGTTCCACACAAAAACAAAAAACCCAAACAAAAAAATCTTTATGAATTCTGCATAGATTGTGGAAATATCAATAATTAGCCATTAACTGGTGTGACTAATATTCTGAGATAGAGAACTAGCACTGATTGAAATATATTGGGAAAATGATGTTGAATAACTCATCTGTCTGTGCAATGATCAGCAATACAATGCTACCAAATTCTGCATTTAGTAACATTAGCATGATTGCTCTGAAAAAATCTATTCAAAAATTTTTAAATAAAAATGAGCCATGATGTTTCTCTCAGATTCCAGGTACCCACTCCCTACCCTTGCTTCTCTGTGATTTATGTCTCTTATGTATGTAATATTCCTGAATTGTGTTCTTTTGCAAGAGTGACACAGTTCACTGGTAACCAGTTCCCTCAAGTTCTTAGTATTCTTTTGAGTACTTTAATTCAAGAATCACTTCTGGCAGGTTACATTTGATGGGTGGGTGTTGGGGAAAGCATGACTTTACTGACTTAATTCCTGAATGACAACCGTAGTATTTCTAAGCATTCTTATCATAAAGCTTGGTCCTTATCTCTTCAGTATGACATTAAACACAAGCAAAAAACATGTCACCACTTGCTGGGTAGAGACTGGTGTTCCAAATACATTAAAATAACACAACCTTTACAGACAAAGAAAAGAGGGGAAAATCTTCTTCAGTTTAAGCAATTTTTGATATTTTGGTAAGCTTGACCTTTAATCAGTATTGCAGAATGTATGTATTCTTACCTGAAATCTCAGAAAGAATGAAACAGCTTTTTTACTCCAGGGAACAACTGGCCAGTATTCAACCTGCAGACGACAGAGAACCTGTACCCCTCTCTCTCCTAAACAGATACATTCACATTTTTCTATTATTTTTCATATAATATTTTTAGTTAGTCTATGAGTCTGCCCACATCATTAGTTTATGTAATGCTAAAAACATGTTTTAATGTGCCTGTTGTTGTTATGTGCAAATTTAACGGAGAGGCAACCTGAAAGTGAAGAGCCTTCAAGCACAGTGCACTCCCCTGTTATGTGGTGCTTTTACAACTGTCCACATTTTTCTCCATCTTCACTGGGCTGTATCTGCCCTGGCGTAAATAAATACTTTTAATCCATCTATACTCTCGACACTCAAGCTCACTTTTCCCCATTACCTCCCCTTTTCAATTACAACAAAACAATGCTGTGTCACTAGAACATCTAGACTATGTTTTCTGTATAACATTTTTAAGGTATGGCCTTTCCTTTCAACTTAAACACGCAATACTCCCATTCAGATGTTCAACATTTTTCATCTCAATTACAGCAAGATCCTTTCCCCTGGTCTCCTGAAAAATGCAATATTGACTCATATACTACAAAGATCATTAATGCTTTGCTAATTTGACCATTTCAGCTTTTGTTTGATATTGAGGTACTGACTTCTTGCCCTTATCACAACATATACTCACCTCCATCCCCACCTTTAACTTTTTAAAAGACCACTTTCAGGCTTTCTACCTTGCTACCTTTCTACTTTGCTGTCACTCATTTTGGTTTGTTTTATTTTTACACAAAAAATACCACAAACCAAATCACCTTATGGTACTCCCTAAAGCTTTTCTTTTCTATGAGACAAACATTGTTAGCAGCTTCTAATTAACTAGAACACTTCCTATCCATCTGTATCCAAGAAGATATTAATTTCTATTTAGATTGCCATCCTTCTTTGCTGCTGTTGTTTATAGCAACACACAGTACCTTCTTCATGACTGTGGCTTATAGGTGTCACAATGCCTACAAGAAAGGTCTCTGAGGATAAAGCGCTTAAAGCTTGTGATTGCCTCAGAAAGTTGTTGATTACTGTCAAGTCTCATTTCAGTGAGGAGTGAACTATATGCATTATTCCATTTAAATGTTTGTTTCAAGGATGTCTGTTAATGTAACAGTTGATACAAAAACTAAAGCTGAGACACTTCACGATGACTCATCAGGGGATGCAGGGAGTGTACTGCTGCTCTTTGAGGCAAATGATAAATGATCAGATTCATGAGATGACAACTTGTCTAACAAAATGATGTTTGTACCACCCAAGCAGTGAAAAGAGTGCTTATTTTAGTTGAGATATGTTTCCAGACTATTACCTGAATAATAAAGAAATAAATAACTTTAGAGGAAAAAATTAAATCCAGACTTGCTGGAGGAGTCCCAAAAGATCATTAGCTATAAAAGCCAAAGTGTTCCTCCAGGAGGTGCCCTTCTCTAATGAATGCAGCCTAGGTGGGCAAAAAGACAGAATACATCAAGTGTCTGGATTCTGCAGAAAAGTCAGCTTGACAAAGGGAGTAAAGAGAGTGATACAGATACAACTTAAGCAAATAAGTGGTAAAAGTAGGGTTAGGTTTTTTTGATTCCTTCAATCGTCATGTTTTTCTTATCATATGGTTTATTTTACATATTATAAATAAATGCATTATTTTCATTTAGTGATTTGACGAGAGGCTGGGTTCAAAGCAGCTGGCTAACAGTCTGATATTACTAATCAAGCATGTGGTGAACCTGTATTTGGGTGACTGAGATGCTCAGTTCCTTCAACACATATACCAACTGGAAACAGGGCATGTTCCCATACAAGCTTCATTGCCTGTTTGGTAGCTAATATCATAGGTACCAGTGTCAAACAAGAGCACTCTAGCATATACCATATAAAATATATAATATGGCATATAATGGAGGAACATTCAAAGGATTTGTTGCAGTGTCATCATGCAAATGATGAAAGAAGACACTTTCAAACACAAATAGGGACTATACTAATAGTCACATGATACTGAGAGGAATTAATGTATAAGCTTCATTAATCATATAACATTGGGTTTTCCACTGAAATTCTACTACAAGATGAATTTCTGCTAGCCTGTTGCAAATTTGTCACCTCTCTAAGTTGAAGACAGTAAGATCCAATCCAAACAAGATTTTTTCCCCCTCACTGCTGCCAGGATGTATAAAAGATGGTTGGTTTAAGAATTTGCTTGTATTTGGCAAGTGTTACTTACTTCCCACCTAGTGTTTCAGAAATCTGTGCAGGAGCACTAAGACCCAGGACAGCTGCAAGAAGAACCTGGAAAAGAATATTCATTCCTGAGGAGGTGCTATATTATGTCACTTCATGCAATTACAGAGATGGATCTAATTTTAGCTAGTGCTGCTGTGATGTCACTACTTGTCTCAAAGGTATTTAGAGGAAGAACAGTTCAGCACCAGCTATATACAGCACCAGTTAGTTATAACAGAATTCCTTTTTGGAAATGTCTCTTCTAGCTGAAGAGGGAGCAGAGGGTAAGAAGGCGCCAACTACCATTTGAATATTTTTCTGTCTAAAATAACCACACATTTGTTTTAGTCAGTATGTCACAAACTTATGAAGACTGGTCAGCCATTTTGCTTTTATGCAACTTACTTCTTACCCTTTAAGTAGTTTTCATTTATCCATTTACAATTAAATTGGAAAGTACAAGTACATATTATTTTTGGATTGTGGGCAACACCACTTTATCTCTAATCGAATACACAGGCAGTAATTCAGTCTGTGTATTATTGTTGCTGCTGTTCATAAACCAACAAGCTCCTGTGGTTTATGTCTTCAGCAGAAAAACAAAGCTGAATTATAGCCTTGCGTTCAGTCTCTGTGCTGTGCACAGAAATTGCCAGTTTTTAAGAAAGTGCAATTTAAAGACACAGGATCTAGAGACCTATAAAGTGTATTTTTTCCTGTCAGTGCCAAAAGTCAAAGTCATGAGTATTCAAAAGAAAAACAAGATATAAAAACATTTCAAAGTATATCTAGAGTTCCACAGACTGCAGAATGCTTTCATTAATTTTCCAAGAACTTTACAAAAGCAACATTCCACATAATACCTCCAGAGACAGTCTCAAAAGTTAATCAGACACCGGGTCACATCAAAGAAGGGAAGCTGGAGTAGAGGAAAGAAAAACAAAAATGAGGAAAGGAGGACTTCTCTCAATCCACATGTTAATGATCTGTGGAAAGATGAGTAGCAAACACTTGACATACAAACCATGTGTGTTTCAAAATGGTGAAAATTTACTTCATGAACTCACACAAGAAAGTATTCTTCCAGTGACATTTCATTTCAAACTAAATTCAAGAATGCTGTCCAAAAGTTTAGTAGAGGGTTAGAATCAGAGATTCCCTCATTTTATTTCTGTCGTCACTACTGATTATTGACAAAGTAAAAGTTATTTAATCACAATCAAGTACCTGAAACACCTTCAGGCTGGGGATATGCTTATGTTCATACATTGTCAGGCTGCTGGAATATTTGGCACTTTCCAAAACCAGTATCGTAGAACACTTAGAGGGAAAAGGTGGATAACATATTTCAGATTAATGCCACATATATGCAAGTATTGCACAGCACATAGGACTGAACTGAAAAAACCTTCCAATCTTTTAACACGCATTTGGACAAACCATCTTGTAAGAGAATTTGTTTTGATCTGTTTCTCAGTAGACATTTCTTTCAGGTGCCCAAACTTAGGTTCACGGCAACAGTAAAAATATACTTAAACAGTGTTCTCATCCACGTAAATTGAACCTTTTCAACAGATGTCAGTTCACGGACAATGGAAATACAGTACTTGTTTGAATTCAATAATGTAATGAAACAGAAGTTTCATGTTGATAGTGGGAGTCCCAAGAACACAATAGTTAGCGACAACAGCAGAACAGTGAGATATATAACCACCTATATATTCTGCTGGGTACCATATCCTGTTATGTTTAAGACAGAGGACAATTGCTTACAATTTAAGTTTGATGTGAAAGAGTTCTATGTGGCAAATAGTGTGCATGATAGTGCAGAGAATCAGAGGTGGTGAGGGGTGCTTATTTACTCTTGAAAGATAGTCCTTGCAAGGATTCTTAGGGCTTGCAAAGTACAAATCCACGTATAAAAATTTCAGCAGCTCTAGTGGCTTTGGGTTGATTTAGGATTTTAAGAGGCTGTTAAAAATGCAGTTGCATTTAAAATGCAACTGCAGTTAAATTGCAGTTGCAGTTAAATTAGATTGTGGATTAAGAATGGCACAAAAAAATTCTGTGGCTGAGAGGATTTATAAAAAAAAAAATCTTTTCATACTCTTCAGTTTTAAGAGTTTGCATTTCCCTAACTGTGTACTCCCCTTGTATGGCTGTGTTCAATCAGAAATAGCAGAGAAAAACACTATGCTTTTACCTACTTTTTATCCCATGGACAAAGTCACGAGTGAGATTACTCAGCAAGTATATCCATAAGTACAGGAACTGCAATTGTGTTGAGATATTACATAGGATCCCCACATGATTATTTAGTCACCAGACACCTAAACTTGTTTGCACAAACCATTTACAGAGATACAGAGCTACAGAGATCTACGAAGGAAGATATAGAAGTTCTGTGAAAAATGTGAAGGGCAGTTGTCTCTTCTAGTGTGGTTTTGAATTTTTTTTTTTCCCAGAAGAGAATACTTTTTTCTTAATCATACTTCTGTTCTTGTGCAGGTGAAAATCTTCCCCAAATCACAGGGTTTTTCAAATCCTAACTGTTGGCTGCTGTAGTCCTGTATCTCCTTTGCTCTGTTGCACATTTTGGTACTCTTCTCTTTGTAAACTCTAGACCTCTGTGAAACTGGTCAGTTCCAGTAGATTGTGATGAGCACTAGAATCAGCAAAGAAAGAGGTGGCAAAAACATACAGCTGAGGCTGGGATAAAAGATGGGACATTCTAATTTTCAAATCTATGTGTAAACTCCAGATGTTTCAAATCAGGCATTGAAACAGTCATATTTTGAAAGGTCTTTGTATGTTTAAGAGAAGCATAAAAAATGCTTTACAGTATTTAAAAAGTTAGAGGTTCAGTCTCCTAGATTTCAACTGTATCAGAAACTACTATGTTAGGAGGATACATTAGCAGTTTATTTAAACTTCAACAAATAAGATTTAAAAGAGAAAATTATTATATTTTTATAAATATAGATAATTTCAGGATTTTAACTCACACAACTTTTGAAGTATAAAATGGAATTTGCCTTCCAGTGGACAGTTTTAAATGGAGGCTGTATTTTGAAAGTACTCAAAAATGTGCAACTGCATGCAAAATAAATGGCAATATTTACATAAAAGCAATTTAAGTGCTTGTTGAAAGCAGGAATTAGAAATATTTATACACAGAAGTATGTGCTTATTAAAGAATTCAACTGCACATGCTTACAAGCAAACAATAGTTTCTAAAAAAATAAAGAAAATTGCCAGCATTCAAAGGTGGGTTTTTTAATTGATATGGAGACAAAAAAGTTAATTGGCATGTATTATTAATCACTTATCTTTTGTCCAAAAATCTTTTTAAAGTAGAACTATGAACAAGGTTTATCTCAACATGAAATATACATCAGAACAGTGTAGGTTGAAATCTGACCTGTATTTCAACTAAGAGAGAATTAAGTCTTTAATATGCACACATTTTTTTCTCTCTTTGCATATCAGTTTATATGAGATGCTGACTGTCCTGCCTTTTATGTTCAAAACAAATGAATGCCTATATTGTGCAGATTAAATCAAATCACTCATATGTCCCAGTTTTAGCTTTGGCAAACCGATAGACCCTGAGCTTTGCAGAATTTAATTTGTATGAACTGTGTTCATTTAAAATAGAAGTTTTCAAACTCCAAGGCTTGAATAACCCATAAGAATTTGAGCAATAGTCACTGCAAAGACTGAACTAGAAGGGTTCAAATTAAAACTGGTTGTCTTGAATATTTGAGATACAGCCGCAAATCCAAGCTGTTCAAGAAACTTGAAATCCAAGTTTAAATCACAAAAGGTAGATTTTAATTTATTATAAGATAGACTTAAGTACCATTATGAGAAAAGTTCTTACAGCTTTCAAGAACAACTGCCATCAGTTCTCTGAGGCTTAACTTTTTACTGGAAATTTTAGTAATGGAACAGCTCCTTATGCTTCAAAACCTGACCTTAGAGAAGGTTTGCAATGGAGAGAGCTTAACAGTGGAAAGTTTAACAAGGTTTTCAGAGAAAGTTGCAGCCTGTTCAGCCTGGTCTTTTTCTTCACAACTGTTATGAAGGAGCTTGGTAAATCTGGTATCCATACAACACTAACACAATCATGTATTGGTATTACAATTTACAAGCTGACGAGATGCTAGGTAGGTACCAGGGTAAGAATAAGAATTCTTCTCCATGTCAGTAAGAGTAAGATTCCAAAAGATTAAATAATACTGCATAGTAATGAACCAAGAAAAGCCACTCTCCAGTCCTGTATGCTCTACTAATTTAAAAGACCCATGAGAACAAAAATTCACAGATACAGATGACGACAAAAACATTGCATTGATGAAGGACTAGTCTACAGATACCCAGGTCAAGGTTTTATACCAGATTATATATTTAAAAAATATCCCAGATAATGATCATGTTTGTGAAGAATTGAACTATGAAATTACCATTTCAGTTCCAATTCACACGCTGTTGGAGGTTGATTCCGAGACTATATATTACTGTACAATATGTCCTTCCACTGTAGTTTTATACTTGGAAACCTGTTCTAAAACCATTCAGTTTTCTCCATGGTTTTCTGAGAATCATCTAAATTCTTTTGCAAAGCAATTACAGGCAGTGACCTTTGTGTTATTTGATTCCATTTATACATGGCAGAGAAAAGCAGGGTACAGAATGACTGGGAAATCTGGAATAGAGAACAGTGAGATTTCTGCTACCTGATATACCTCCTCCAGTCTTGAACGTCCAGATAAGGTCCAAATACATGGTATCCTTAAAAAGAATATGCCTGGTTGTAAGTTGTGGCAGGGACAACCTCATACCCAGACATTCAGCAGAGCTTCACAGTTAAGATGCATGGCTTCTAGAAGTTAAACTGAGGCGTTTATAGTGTATATAATCAATATATATTGCTTTGAGAATAACTTTATGGTTCACTCTATTAGTTTAGACACAGAGCATCTCAGATGTATGACTTTGCTCTGATGTACGCAGTCAAAGTCAGGACAAGTTAAGAGTTTGATATGCTCGTACCTCCTCCTAAAAACAGACTCTAGAAAATATATTACCACAAAGGAAGATTCATTCATCATTTCAAGTTTGCTGAGGGCACAGTCTGAGTCAAGACATTCTGAACTGTACCCTTCAACTACTACAACTTTCTGAAAACTGACAGAATTCTGGTAGCTTAAAACAGTTTACCAGCTGGCCTTTTAATTCCAGAGTGTCAAATGTAAAATCTCAGCAGTTCATGGAGGAAAAAGATGAATACTTCCCAGGCTCAGTTGAATCAGAAGATATTTATATTCAGTAAAAAATTCTAAATGGCTTTACCATAAAGAAGTGCTTCAGTGCTATGCATGCTTTGTACCTTAGAATTTCATATTAAACAATTGTTAAATTGGAATTCTACTTGGTTTACAATATTAGGGTGTAATCAGTCCCTATTCTCTTTCTACAATATTATCTTCATTTCATAAGCCTACAGGACATGCTTTCCCCTTTAATGTCACCTTCTCTGCTTCATTATTTCTTAGAAATCACTTTACAACATACTGGCACAGAAAAGATGCTTCACCATGGTGCCATGTAATTGCCAGCTGTATTCCATCCTCCCATAGGCCCCTTGAGACTACCTCAACTTGCAAAGAGCTGTTTCCCCTTGACTCAAAATTATGAAAGAAAAGGAAGAAGATTTGAAATAACATCAGCAATCTGACAGTTTTAGATTTGCATTCTGGGAATTTGCACAAATCCTATTAAAGCTTATTTGGCATAGGTTTAGAACGTATATGTTGACAATTTACAGGGTTAACACTAATTTTATAAATGCAAGCTTTCTTATAATTATTCCTCCCAAACTGACATCTGATATTCCTGATAGACAAAGACAAGCAGTTGCTTCAAGAAAACATCAATAGATAGCATTTTGTAGGCAAATGTACTCCAGAAGGGACTGGTCTATTTTTGGACCATTAGTAGCCAGTCCAGGTTTCAAACGCTAAATTCGATTAGAGTGGAGTTTCCTAAGTGTTCTAAATGAGATGTCTTGCACAGGCAGTGAGCTCATAAAATGGCAAACTTTTCCCAGGTCATTTTACAGGAGGCACAATTCATTACTTTGCAATTTAGGAGCCACAGTGGTCAAGACTGAATTAAATTTGAGTCACACTGATAAAATGAAAAAGAAATGTGAGGTTTACAGGTTTTTAGCATTAGAATGAATAGGAAAAATCAAGACTATTTGGTGAATAAAGGCATAATGTATTTTAATATGAGAGGTTACATTCTATAGAAATATTTCAATTTCAATCTGCATCTGATTTCTTACAGCAAAGTCTCTTCTCTGTTAAAGGCTGAAAGACATTTTGGTAACATTGAAAACTTACAAACTCTACATATTATTAAAGATGCCTGCTGCATTGGCAAATTTGTATTCTGCTTAGGTTTGCATCAGAATCTGTAGGATTTATATTACAGAATTCCAAGTGACAGGTGCTATGCAAGCAGCCATATTAGTATTTCATGTAAAATTCCACTGCAGTGTACTAATAAGGAACATATACCAGGAATGGAGGGCAGAATGATTCGGCAAAACATTGTGATAATAAATTAACCAGAAGCAAAACCATTGAACAATTTTTCTTCTTTTGAAAGAATGGAAAACAGCATAAGTGCTACTACAGATTTTATCTGCAAGTACTTTAATTAGATTAAATATGCTGAAAGGGAATGGTTTGCCTTATTTGTATTTAACATCAATGCTTTTTCTGCTAAAATTATAGTTCTATTACTGTATTTCATACTTGCACCATGTTTTTCAGTTCTCAGGACTCATTGATAAGAAGGAAGAAAAAAGAGCAAGCTGTTGAACAAGTAGAAACCTCTTTGATTATGTTCACAGAAACAGAATCATTTTAGATGAGGCAGATTATAGGTTTGTAACAGTATTTACCTCTTTCTAGACCTGTTGGTGAGACATTTGAATCCCAGCAGAAAAATAAAAGCTCTTTCTGTTGCAAGTGCTGGGATTAACCTATAAATTTTTAGTGAGAGTTAGTGTAAAAAGGTCTGGGAGCTTGGTCCTACACAAACCTCTCAACACTACACAAGAAGCTGATTTTCCTTGGGGTTTTCAAAAAATAACCTTTTGCTGTGATTTAAAGTCTCCTAGGTTTCAGAAACCTATTTTATACAACCAACTTTTTTATATTCCATAGGCTTGAAAAAAAGTATCCTACAAATATATTTATTGCACTATAAAATATTTTGCCAAAAGCCTTTCAGAACAGAACACTTCTGGTCCTGAATGATTCTTCCCCTTTCCTATGTTCACTACTCTGTTGGTCTGGGACTCATTCACCAGATGTCCAGTGCTTCTAAGTATCCCTTGCCTGGGCCAGTTCCTGGTGGTGTCATGAGCCAGGGCTATAGTTCCCTGGAAGACTGGCTATTGGCACTCCTAGTAGTAATCAGTGGTCCAAGGAGTTTTGATCTCTCTCTCATGAGACACTGCTTTTGCTCAAGGCTGTTCTTCTGAGAGCTTCACACTCAACAGGAATTTTAATTTATAGTTTAACCTTCCATGACAATCAAGTACATATGGCACAAGACTTCACTGAAGAACTCCTTTACCAATTCAGGTTTCAGTCAGGAACTCACACCTTGCTATTTCAGTTGCTTTGTGTAACTAGGACAAACATCATTAAGAAGACAGAAAGATCCTTTTGCTGTGGTTTTCATTTTTCCAAGTTCAGATGATGTATGCAAAAATTCCTGATGGGAATAAAGAAGCTGCTAGGAGACTGTAATGAGAAAAGTGAGCCTAAAAAAAAAATTGAGAACTGGAATATAAGCAATCTTCTGCATCCCAGCTTTGCCTCAGGGGACTGAGACCCATCTTTTCTAGGTATACAGGCAAAGAAAGCATCAGTATTATCCACATGCAAGTTTAGGAGGTTACTGTTTGAGATTTGATACAGACCAAAGGAAAGGAATTTTTAAAAAAGTTTTATTTGTTTGCATCTTTCCATTCTTTTCATATGGTAACATGTGTAATTAAGATGTAATACCTGTATCAGATGAAAGGAATAACAAGCAGAAAATAAGTAAATTTTGTCATTCTTTAAAGTTTGAAGTAGATCCAGGCACTCTGAAACTATATGGAATACTTCAAGTATTTACAATCTTATTAAAAATCCTTTCATAACCTTGTGAACAGTTCATGGAAAAACAGCTCAGAATGAAATACGTTTTACAGAAAATATTTTGATGTACCCATTTCATAACTCAACAGCTATCCAAAGGGAAGAAAAGATGGAAGAAGCACTAAAGTTTGGGCTTAAAGAAGTTTGAGCTTTGAAATGCCTGGATGTAGTACAAGTTGAAAAATCACAGAAGCTTACAAAAAATTCCTGGTTCCAAATAATCTCCAGTTTGCAATCAAAACACTAGATAAAGCAGCTTCTAAAATTTCAGAGAAAAAAATATAATCAGAGATTTCCAAGGTAGGCAGTCTTCATCAACAGTCCACTAATGCAAGCTGTTTTATTCAAGTGTTTATTTGCTTGAACGTAAAGTGCAGTTCAGGACCAAGATCAAAATACTGACTGGGTAACAGTTGCACAGATATCCTGCCACGCTGCTGCCCAGAGGACAGCACACTAGACAGGGATGCCCAGTTAAGCAAACCAGGACTGTAAGTGAAGTGAGCTTGTCACCACACTGTTAAGAGAGACAATCATTAAGAAACTGAACTGATGCTAGTAAAACATAATATCAAATGTCACTTAACAAGCATGTAACTCATTCTGTACTTACATAGGTTTCCAGTGAATTCAAAGTACAGCATTGGATGGATGGTAGTACTCTAACATAATATACTAGGAATTAAAAAACAAGAAAGAAAAAGATATTACTGTTCCCATATCTAAGAAAGAAGGAAAAAAGTGATAATTTCTAGGAAAGCACAAATGAAAAAGACAACCTTGGCTTCATCTGCTATCTGGGCATCCTCAAGAAATTAAACATCTAACAAGATTCTTGTTAAGCTTGTTATGAACAGAGAAACAGAAATACTGCTGCAAGGTGACTGTTAAGAAAAGGTGATGCCAAGGAGTGCCATAACCAGAAAGCTGAATCCATTATCTAGTGTTGAATATAAGATCATTTCAGAGCTGCCTCTGAAAGGACTTCTGATCTTTCTCCCCACTTTCTCCTTCTTAAATGAAAGATTCTAAAATAAGTAGAGAGCTAGGCAGCATATTAAACCAATTAATAGATTAGAATAAAGGAAAAAAGTATATTCCATTGGTCTCTCTATCCTAAACATGTATCTTTTAACCATTCTATTATCTCTGAAATTTTACACTGCAGCAGCACATTACTGGTACTTGTGTGAAAAAATTTTATTTTTGTAGTGTAGAATGCAGCTTTTGAAATTGTTAAGCAATTTTCTATTTCTTCTGTCTGCTTTCTAGGTTTTTTCCCCTATCCAGTGCATGTTACAGAATTCTGACATTATCTCTGTAGTTACTATGTATAAGCAGCACATTTGGGCCTGCGAATCTTCAAAATCCGTAAGCGGGTTACTGCCTGGAAGTATATTAACCTCAAATTTTTGAACTTAATATTACTGCTTGCCTCCACTGGGTATTTTGTTGATTTCTTTGTGTATCTTTGATCAAAAATGGATTTTCATCTCAGTGTGTCATTAAGTTTGTTACCTTTTTCGCCTTTTATAGCATAAATCTACTTTGTATGTGGCATTTTAAACCAACAGAATACAACACTGGGAAAACAGACTGCATTGGAAATACTCCCTCAGAGAAGAAAGAATGCATCACATGGCCTTCATATGCCTTTTACTGCAGATACAATTAATCTATAACAGTATCCTATTCTTCATCCCCTAACACAGCTAGGTAGCTGCAATTTATGGATTTAATTTTATGGATTTAATGCAATTTAATCAATGGATTGCACTGGGAAAACAGACTGCATTGGAAATACTCCCTCAGAGAAGAAAGAATGCATCACATGGCCTTCATATGCCTTTTACTGCAGATACAATTAATCTATAACAGTATCCTATTCTTCATCCCCTAACACAGCTAGGTAGCTGCAATTTACAAGTAATGGATTGATTTTATCAAGGAAGTATCAACTGACAAGAGAAATGCTCACTCCTGTGTCTGCGAAGTCACTGAAAATTCTGTGTATAAACTGGGTAAGACCTCATGGAAATATCCAGCTGGGGATTTAGCAGATGATCTCTGGGCACACTATGTCAAACAGTTCTATATTGCTCCCTAATGTTATATTCACCTATTACTAAACATATGAAATGTTTACTCACATGCTTAAGTATTTTGACCCAAAATAATTATATCCTCCTGAAATAAGATAGTTGTTTTCAAGATTGTTTGAAAACATTTAGTCATGAATTATGTCCTTGGTACATGTATTTAAAACAGCTTTATAGCAACAGTGACCTTCCTAGCAAACTCTGAAGAATGTACTGAATGTTTTTAGAACATTATCAGTTCTGTCAAACTGGACAGTTCTGCTCCTCATGGAATGTACCAACAGCATATGCACCTTTTATTGTGAACTTTTAAAATAAAAACATACATTGAGATAGGTGTGTTTTCTTATAAGGCAATAAGCTAAAAAAATTAACATAGGAAAACATCATCCAGACTTCCTTTATCACCACTATAAGCAGCTGAACATTGTAAAGGGTAAACATACAGGTAAATTTGACCTAACAAAAATCTCCCTTTAGTCCCTCTGTCAGACTTTCAGAATTCACTGGCAAACATATTCATCACAGGGCCCAAATGGTCTCAGAATAGCAGTGAAATCTCAGCTCATGTTTAATTTTACACATCTAAATGTTCAACAAAGGCATAAAAGCAAAAATCACATATACAGTTATTTAATGAATGGCAACATAAACAACCCTGTCAAAGCAATCTTTTTTGCTAAGAATAAACACTTGGCAAGCAGGATGCTTTCCATTGATTCACTTCTCAAGATAGCCCTTTGATAGCTGATTCTTTAGCTTCCTTAAGGTACTGGCAGAACTATTGAGTTCTGTGTAGTTAACAAAGCTTTTGCTGTTTGGTATCCAGTTCATCCCAGGTGAGTTCAGTGACAGATCTGGAGGCTAGAGATGCAACTTCCGAACACACCACTCCGTTCCTTTCTAGTCTAAAAGCCCTTTCAGTCTACATGACTGTTCTGATCATTATGCTATGGGGAGAGAAAACTGGACCATGGAGATTCCAACATGATAGAAGAATCTATATGTAGAAAACACTATGATATTTCTCTAAACACTTGTTTGCTAATTCCCATCTGTGCTGGTCTTAAAATACATTCAAACTCCTTCTCTTGATGTATTTAGACTGACAAAAATGATACACTCAGGCATGCTATTCCAGCATCAGCTGCACCTTTCATGATAAGAACCAAAAAAGACTGTTTATCATAAAACTCCCCCAACCTGCACTGATCTAATAATTATGAAAGTTACAAGACATTCCTACAAACCTGGCTTCTTAAATTCAGATGAAGCAGTCTAAGATGTATAAACTTGCATGCATATAACATACATACACGAGCATCAAACAAAACCAAGGCACAGTTTCTTTAAATCTGAAGACATAAAACAATTTAAATATTTAAATGAAACAAATTCTTATAACTTTGGTTTCTTTTCAGAGAGGTCTTGTTAAATATTTCTGAACTGTCATAGGCAAAAGAAAAATGGTGCAGAAGACAAGAAAGTAGTAAGACAGCAAAAACATTTAAAGAATTCTTGAGAGCAAATTTGCCTGACAAAGGCAGATTCCAGGGATAATCTCAAAGCTTTGTAAACTTTTTTACTGCTCTCAGTGCAGGACATCTCAAGAACATAGGAATCAAAAGAGCAATGAGTAGATGTTTGTCAGCAAAATTTACAAAGTATCATGAAATACATTATTATAATACTGGAAAACATTCTGAATAGCTTTAAAAATATCAGAATTCCAGTCAGTATCAAGGAGAACATAATGCCATGCAGCTGTGTAACAAGTATTAAGGAAAAATCAGGTGAGTAATATCACCTACCCAGGAGATGATGGTTACAGTCATGACTTGGGCCCAATGAGGATGAAGGACTGAAACATTACACAAACCTGTTTTCAGTAAAGCAAACTGAGATGGAAGATGCTTCTATAGTAGCTTTCTGAAATGACTCTTTATAGTGATTGGATCTACTACACTTCACAGTGGAAGGAGTCTTGTCTGCTATATTTTTTTCTACTTATCTAGTGTCTGCTCTTGGGTACACACAAGGAAAGAAATTACATTTCCTGCCTTAATATTTTCCTTATAAGTATATCTTGTACATGTACCCCAAACTTTCTAAGCATTACTCCATTAAAAGGAGTTTAAAACTTTTTTTTTTACCATCAGTGAGACTGACGGTGCTCTTGCAGAATTTGCACTCCTATTTGTCCAAGTTCGGAATGTCCATAAGTTCAAAGACAGCAGATTCTACTTACTAAGAAACTGAGCTAGGTGATACAGAACTTTCTACAACTAGTATTTCACAGAATTACAGATTGGTCAGGGTTGGAAAGGATCTCTGAATATTTACTCCAACCCCCCTGCCAAAGCAGGTTCACCTACAGCAAGTTGCACAGGATTGCATCCAGGTGGGTTTTGAGTATCACCAGAAAAGGAGAATCCAGAACCTCTCTGGGCAGCCTGTTCCAGTGCTCTGCCACCCTCAAAATACAGAAGTTCTTCCTCATATTCAGATGGAACTTCCTGTGTTTCAGTTTGCGCCCTTTGCCCCTTAACTTGTCACTGGGCACCACTAAAAAAAATCTGGCCCCATCCTCTTCATACCCACCCTTAAGGTATTATAAGATCCCTTCTCAATCTTCTCTTCTCCAGGCTGAACAGACCCAGTTCCCTCAGCCCTTCCACATGAGATGCTCCAGTCCCCTCATCATCTTTGTTGCCCTCGGCTGGACTCTCTCCAGTAGTTCCTTGTCTTTCTTGAACTGGGGAGCCCAGAGCTGGACACAGTACTCCAGATGTGGCCTCACCAGGACAGAGTAGAGGGAGAGGATAACCTCCTTCGACACACACGCTTCCTGATGCACGCCAAGAAACCATTGGCCTCCTTGGCCAGGAGGGCATGTTGCTGGCTCATGGGCAACTTCTTGTCCACCAAGACTCCCAGGTCACTCTTCACCAAGCTGCTCTCCAGCAGGTTAACCCCCAGC
>NW_009637755.1:21015-27554 GCF_000690535.1 Cariama cristata | reverse complement strand
CTCCGTGTGCGCTCCCCGCGGCTCCGGGCTCCTTCCAGCCGCCCCCTGACGTGCGTCCTGCAGCACAACCGGAGAACAAGGCACTTTGTGGAAAATACCGGTTACTAGTGCATAGTCTGAAAAGTTGATGTCCCTACAGTACTTGTGTAGCGTGATTATAATAGCATGGATTAGACGAATTACACATTTCTTCTGGTTTATACAACTGCTGGCAGGATACATTGCTAAGCCAAGTTTCCCAGTCTCATCTATTCTATTTAGAATTTAGCAGATAAATACAAATAATTTTGCATTGAGTGGAGAGAAAGCAAAAAAATGTGCAGTCCTGGTGATGTTCCACTTGTGTTTTGTGGAAGCACAGTTTTTCTCCTGTGTATGAACACTTAATATGCATCAAAAGACTTGATTGAAAACGTAAAGAAAACATATCAAGAGGGAGCATACATTCGGCCAGAAATTTAATTTGTGAAAGCAGTGGTATTTTTTTGCATCATTTTCACATAAGGCGCGCCAGCTCTGGGAACCGATTTCATTAGCTAAATTTTTCCAAGTCAGCCATAGGAATGAGTGGAAAAAAGGGCAATCAATTGTACTGTAACTTTTTATTAGTACGATTTAATACTTAATTCCTAGGATATCTGCAGTCTGCAGATTTTTTTTAACAATTATTAAAATAAAAATACTTTAGCATGAATTACATGAGAGAAGCATGTAATGTCACCAGTTTTTAACCTGTTTTTTCCAATAGTATGTTTTGACTACTAAAACTGTTTAACCTATTCTGCAAGCCTAATCACAGCTCTAATTTTGTAAATTTGTGTGGTTTTATGCTGCCATTCCTTTGCTGGGCAAATAGGGAAGGAAGTCAAGAAGGAAAAATCCCTACCAGTTCCTTACGCCTGCCTCTCTTCTCTTGTCCTCTCTGAACAGTAGTTATTTTTTTAGCAGTATATTACTACTGGTTTTGAACCAAAGCTTCACCGCTCTATTTGCTTTATAAACATCATATGCTTTATAAACATATATGAAGGGAATTAGGAAACAGCAAATAATACAGACAGATGGGGGAATGCAGCAGAATGATAAAATTATTTTCTTAAACTAGCAGCAGCCTGATCACTGTCAAGTGTTTTGTAGGTATCATGAGAAAAGATGCAAAGAGGCTAACAAGTTTACTAAACTTAAAGGAAGCTCTTCTCATGCTGGATGAGCATCAAGATATTGAGACAGTGTGATGAGCATATCTGAAAAATTAATAAATGTGTGACCAGTGGTCTGGTTGAAGGCAGAATTCAGTTATTTTAGTACTGAGTGAAAGAAGTCAATAAAATTAGGGAAGATGTTAAAAAGTCCACAAATTGCTTTTATAGGAGAAGTAGAGCTGTTGGTGATGTGACTGCAAAGGGACTCAGTAAATGCAACAGATGAAGAACCGAATGTTATTAGTCTTGAATGAACATGAGTTAAGATAAGTTTCCGTTTGTCAAAGCTAAATAAAAGGATAGATACTTCACTGAGTACTTCTGGAGTGGTAAATAGTGGCAGTATCTGACAGGACATAAATGATCAAGAGGTGTTCCCTGGAACTGGTACACACCAGCGAGACAGAGCACATTTGCATGCAGAACAGATCAGGGAAGGGTACTCAGTCATCTTTAGTGAGTCTGCTGGCTTAAAGTGCAGCTTGATTTTAGCAAAATCACATAATGCGTTTGTCCATCTGCACCACAAAATCATGACAAATAGGTGATGGATGTTTCAATCCATGCCAATCAGGCATGAACAGCTACTATTAGGCTTTACTGTGTGCTTATTCTGTGCCTCCATTAGCAAGTGACTGGCAATATAACAATGGATCCAGAAAACAGTAAAGTAGAAAGGAGAGTGCATACGTGTGAAATTGTCTGACGTATTCTCTAAATACTATTATTTCTGATTAAACCATTTTAGTAGGTTTCTGGCTAGCCGTGGAATAATATTTTTTTTCTATACGTGGCGACAGGAATAGTTAAAAAAAAAAAAATAACAGCAAGGAAACTGAAAAATAAGCTGTTTGACTGAGTTAAGAATAGTTAGGTAGCTGGTGTGCTGGGAAAAATGCTTACCATCAGCATTGTCCCTTTTTCTCCTGAGTGCAGCATACGCAGAAATGCTAAGGGTCAGCTGTCGTCTTTGTATTCTGTGTAAGTTCTTAAACTGCGAGGCTCGGTCCATTAATTGGATTATAAGGTTCTGCCACAGTTAAGTGAGTAAATACTATGCTAATATGTCATAAGACAAAGATATTTGAACGTGAAAAACTGTACGTAATAAGTTTGTAAGAATACAATTTGTGACAAGATTAGACTATGCCAGTAAAATAGTACACTGGGCAGCTGAAACAATTACTGTAATCAGATCCTTAGAGAATCATAATTATGCCCTTAATTCAGTACTTACTGAGAAACAGATAATTAATTCAAACCACTGTAGAACTTGCACGGTTAGCAGAAATGTGGACATCATAGGAATCTGTCTTACTTTGAATTTGACACCTTGCAGGACATAGGATCTCAAAGCTACAGGAATAATATTACAACCTTGGGCACTATGCAACTATTCTAAAAAATTCCCTTTCTGAAAATGAGAAGTAAATGCATTGAAATACAGTACTCATACTTGCTAGATGAAATCACGTAGCAGTACTTGGTCTCTTACACTTACTTCAACTAATTAGCCCTTATAGAGGACGGTTCTGTACCCATTTAAGTCCCATTCAGCTCGGTCATAAACTTCTGATTAGTTTCCGTCAGACAAAAGCAGGCTCACTGAATGGGAATGGATCAGCCAAGAAAATAATTGTAAAAATACTAAATTATGTTCTCAGCAAGACAAGATGTTTTCATATAAATATACTTTATGTAATTATCTCTACGTAAACAAAGATTGCGTACCAAGTGAAAGCAGAGCAGCATACAGAAAATGAGATGAGCAGTGATTCCTGAAAACAACAGACAAAGGAGATGGCGGCAGATAGAGCAGCTCCCAAGGCCAACACCAGGCGACACAAGCAAACTGAAGACAAAGACTAGACTTATGAATGTGAGACATTCATGAGGGGAGTGAACATTCCATACCACCAAGGAGGTTTCCACAGTAAACTGTGTTGCGGAAATTTGAACTGAAGCATGGCTGTGGTAGTTCCCCATTTTATGAAATGAAAATGATTAAGCTACCCACGTGGAAAGGAGCAGTCCTAGGCTTGAAGTGCTTTTTTGGAAGTTCAATATTTGTTATGAATTAATTATCTGTTTTTGTAACCTGCCTCTGAAAGCGGTCACATGAAATGCAACAAGATCGTTAATTGAAGTAGCAACTAATAAGACTATTTTGGAGCGATCATGAGATCCTTGCTTTTATATGTGAAATTTTTATATCTTTAAAAAGTTGGCCAGTAAATAAAAAAATTCTGCTGATACTGTCAATCGCATCTTCCTTCATCCCTCTGATTCCAACATCTTTACACTCACCAAGAGGTCTCACTTAGGTTGTGCAAGCTTTGGTATGAGCATGGACTTAAGGATCTGCTTCTTAAAAATCCATGGTCTGGGTCTATGTGGTTCAAGATGTGGCCAACGGAATGAATCCTGCCTGAGGAATGTTTCTAGCTGTCCTGGCACATTTTTCTTCAAGGAGCCTGGGACCACGAGGTTTGGACAAGACACAGTACTGCTACTCCAACACCTCAGCATGTGGCTATGCGTGGTTAGCTTGAGAGAGGAGCAGAGAGGAGAGAGAGGATGAGGAAGCAGAGGAAGGAGCATGACTTCCTCCTGCTTAGAGGTCCAGCAGAGGCTGAAGCTGCTGATGTTGCTGTTACAGAAACACACAGTCTGGACCTTTTGGTTCAGCATCCCTGGCTACCATACTTGGACAAAGTGTTTCCCTGTGAAACTTCTTTTTCCGAAGTTTCATGTCGCTCTTAGAGCACCACAGGGAACTATCACGATTCCTGAGTCCAACTGGGTGTCATTGCCCCCACTCTTCTGGGGGCTTGGTACCAGTGTGGCCATCTCTGACGGACAAGTAAAGGATACAGGGTTCTGCTGAGTGCTGCAGGTGAGGTTATACAGCACAGGTATTATTTTACGGCTCCTTATGCTCTTGCACTAGCATACAAATGGTCTGCATCGACCACTGGCTGGTCTTTGATTCTTGCCAATCCCTTCTCCTCCGTCAAAGCTAAAGGTATACTTGTATATAATGTTGTTTCGTTTGTAAAATTATAGATTAAAACAATTAACATATTGGGACACATAGACCTGAAGTGATGTTGTTGACTTCTGAAGTTTCTTTTAGAAGCTTAACATATCTTTAACAGAAGATTTTTTTAATATTTAATGTAGGTATTCTCTGTTGCTTCTTGTACCCTAGTGTAGGAACACAGCACAGGAGGATGTCACGTTGGAAAGAACTTCCTAGCTCACTGAATGTTACCTTGCGGCTTATAAAAAAAGCTACCATCTCTAATCCATTTCATAAACACACTGAGCTTTTTTAAAGACTAGGTTGTTTGTTCTTCTTGATGGGTGTGCTGGAACCTTGCTCCTCTTGATATTTAGAAATGGATTTCTAATGTTCAACCTGCAGTTGCCAATGGAAAGTTTCTACACATTTCTTTTGTATCGACATTGTCCATGAATTTAAATGGATTTTCCCACCCAAGATATCTGTATTTATGAGTACTTGCAAACAGCAATTTTATTGTTGCTTCTTCGTTGCTCATGCTGAGTAGATTCTGCTCTTTCCCATGTGATTGTCCATGTTTAAATACATCTTTCTTGACTATGAGTGATCAGAAGTGACGCTGTAGTTTTAAGTAATGTCAGATCAATGTCTGTGATGATATTAAATCCCTGCTATCTAGCCTGATATAGGTAGATATATGTAGGACTGCATGTGCCTTTTTTATTGCGGTACTACACTATGTCTGATGGTTGCCTTATGACCAATTAATATCTGTCATTTCAAACTGATGAGTCCCCTGGCTTATGGCATAAAATCTAGTTATTAAGTCTATTAAATACATGCACTTGTGTCTCATTTTTATTATTCCAGTCCTTTTATTCATCCATTTTTCCTGAATAATACCCTGGACTTTCTCTAAATTGATATCCCTAATTTCATACTATCAGTAAATTTCACATTTTTCTTTCTGTGCCAAAGTTATGAATGAAAATATTAAATATTAAGATCATTAGTAAGAAGGAACCTTGAGAAACTTTAATAGGAAGACTCCCTTTTCCCCGATTCATCAACTCGCTTTTCAGTGTAGTTTATTGCTGTCTCTTTTCAGCTGAGTCTTTCCCCAGTTTACAAACTTGCACTGTTCCCAATCTCCTGTTTGTGTACCTGTGTATGTAGTTATGTTCCTTATGTGGTAGGGTATGAAATGCAATACTGAAGGCCATATAGGTTAGATCTGCTGCAGCTCCCCCATCTTTAATACAACAAGTTACTTTATTATGAAAATCGGTATTTACATTGATAAAGCCATGTTGTATTTTATCCCAGGTTTCCATTTACCTACAAGCCTTTCTTGTAGGCTTTTTGCTCATACCTTTATACAGTGTTTAGATAAATCCCTTTATTTTTTCAACCAAAGATGCTGCACACTTGTCAGTTATCTTTATGGAGCTGCCAACTCTTTTGCTTCAGAGGATGCCGCACATCTGAGAAGCTCATGGTGAGGCTGTAGAACAGAGTACTCAAGGTCTTAGACTTGGGGATCATCTATGTGTAAGCCTGAGCTCTTATTTTTGTTGAAAAGTGACATAGGATGAAAAAAAGGCATGCACTCTGCGAAATGCTGTTAGTAATGACATACTATTTAAAGTAGTCAATTCAGCTCATTTTGACTAAAAAGGATTACTGAATGATTGTGCATCAGCTCTGCAATGCTCTTCCATCAGCACATTTGGCTCGAAAAGAGGGTATTTGTTCAGCACTGCTTTGAAATAGCTTAAACCACTTTCTGACCAATTTATGATAAATGACAAAAAAACTCTCAAAGTGAATTAAGAGTGCCCATCCAGCAGTTTTCATTCAGCTAAACGTGACTAGCTCTTTGACTAAAGAAGGCCATCACCAATGCTTTGTTAGCATTTCATTTCTCACCATTCTGCTCCGTGTGATACCTCCCAGAAACCACACAAAGGCGGGAGGATTGCCAGAGCCTAGGAAACATGACATAGGACACTCACCGTTTCAGCTTTTCATCAGACTTGCCAGCTGCAATAGAAAGGAGAGGAGATGGTCGTACCGTTTGGAGGTGGAGGGTGACCCTTGCCACCAAGGAGAAGGCCGGCTGGCAGATGTTTCTCAAGTCTGCGACCTCTCTTCCTGACACTGCCTGCGAAGCCAGACACAGCCCTGGCTGGGTGGGCCGTGTGGTGGCTTTTCCAACATTGGAAAGGAGGTGGCTGCAATAGGTGTGTAGTCATTTCCCTTGTTCTGTTAGGGAATACAACACTAACAACTCACCGGCATACACGTACACC
>NW_009637755.1:8901-20984 GCF_000690535.1 Cariama cristata | reverse complement strand
CCTCTTCCTCCTCATATGCTTATTTCCTCCAATCCTTCCTGACGTATCCTCTCAGCAAAACTGACTGCAATAAGTAATTGAAAAGCCTAATATTCCATTAATTTTTTTGCTGCCACAGTGGTCAATAGAATCACTGGATACTTGATTCCTATCATGTAATACGTATGAATTTTTGTCAGCCTCCTCCCTCCTTTGTACTTTCAAAACCACCTTCATAATCTCCGGCCAAAAAAAGAAGCCAGTGTGGCCATCACAGTCCATCAACTTGGAGGGAAGGGTTGCATCACTATAATAATTTTTCTCTCTGCAGCACAAAGATCAAAATGAGAAACAGTGCTGCATCAAGTAAGCTTTGAGAGAGCAGAGATTTAAAGCAGGAGCTTGAAGTACAGCGAAAATTACTAGAAAATCCACTCAAGGAAATAATACAGGCAAGCACATTTTACTTGCTAGAAGCCAGCAATGCAGAACAGCTCTTAGCCACTGTGTGTGCCCCTGAGCTGTGGGAATGTGAATGGTTATCAGATGGAGTAGTTAGAAACTGAGTCATTTTGTGGAATTACTGATACATAAGTCAAGCGATGTTATCGCAAGAAGTTGGTGACTTTGTAAAAAAATGGTATACAGTAGCAGTTGTAAAAAATATTCTTCCCAGTGAGCACAGTAACAAATTGTGAGAGAAAAGAAATGCATGCTAATAAAAAATGTCCACCCAGGCCTAAACATAGAATAGAAGAAAAAAACAAGTGGCAAGAATAATGTTTGGAGGCAAGCTCAATGCAAAGATATCTGGTAAAAATGAAGCAGTCATAGGTGTTCAGTAAATTTAGCAGTTTTAAGAACAGAAACCCTCATACTTCATGTGCTCCCAAAAATAAGATTAAAGTCGAGGCAAATACTATTTTTGGAGTTAAAAATTCTGTTTCTTTCTTCCGTACAGCCAGTGAAGCCTGGAGAAAGATAATTTTTCTTACTTTGTTTTATTCTGTTTTGTTTAATACTGTTTTCAAACTTGAAATGTCTGTAGGTGGAGGAGTGATGGATCTCCTCATGCTGTGGCCAGGGGCATGCACTGACATCATGGATTTTACCATAATTCCTGAGGCAAAACCAAATGGCCTCAGGATTTACGCAAAGTAATGAGAGCCAGACCTACTCACCTTTGCTTCCATGTATCTTTTCCTTCACTCCCTTTCTGCAGAATTGACATTTCCTCCAGCAGAAATGAGAGGACAGTCCCTCCCTCTCTTCACATGTGCAAACCAACCCCTATAGTCTATTCTATAATGCTATCTAACTATTTAATTTTTCTCCAAAACCTAGATTTCTGGAGATGGCGTACATGTGATTGAATCTGAGTGTCAGAACCTGCAAGTAAACATTAAAGCAGCCGGGGACGTATCTTCAGCGTTGCCTGTATGTAATTTGCATCGCAGCTTTAAAGAGCAACTCGGTGAAGGAGATGGATATGGAAATGCTGAATCCAAGAACCGTAGTAATAGCTTGGTGGATAGTGCTGCGTCAGATACTTAACTTGTAAAGGCAGGAGTCCAAAACCCTCAGAAATTTCAATGAAAGCTTAATTGTATCATGTAAGGAAGGAACATCTAGATAAAAATGTTGTTCCTTTATCTCTCAAGTTGAATGGTCAGATAGATTTTACTTTGATGCTAAGAAATGGCAGTCATATTCAACTTTAAACAAATATTAATTGCTAAAAATATAGCATAGCTGAGTGAATGTGGCCAAAGAAACATTTGTGGAAAAATGTCAACTTCTGCAAAGGAACTGAGATTACTGTAACAATTTTTTTTGGCACAGGAATTATGAATGCCAGAAATCAACATTCAGCTGTGTGTGTGCGAGTCAAATATGAAGTTACCCCCCCCCCAGTCTGTACTCACTATTAAGTCAAGCAGAAAACAATAATTTCATTAAATGGTACAACTGACAGAGGAACTGCGGAATCAGAACTCTGATTCCTGCCAAATATTTTGCCACATAAAAATAGTAAGAGGAGTGGTTTTATAGTCCTTGGTTATCAGAAGACCACCATTTACTCATACATTTATAGGCAGTTATTGATATTGTTTGAAATAAAACTATGAAATTCCTATGTACCATTTATTATGATGGACCTAACATGAAAAAAGCCTCAAGTATCTATGGAAGGTTGTGCTAAGTGGGTTCATTAGATCCAGTTAAAATTTGTCATAAGAGACAGTCTTAGCATGCAGGAAAGTGAAGTAGTAGTTCAGTTCACTCTCTGCAAACGTGTCACATGAAACTAGTTAAATGGCTGGGCCGATCACTCACCTGAAAGGGAATTGCTTCCGTAGAGTCGGGATCCTTGCTGGAAGATTACAACAAGGAAAGATGACACTCAGCTATCATAAGGGTGTAGTACTTCAATGCTTCAATAATACTTCTGTAATACTTTTGTTTGGACACAAAAGTGAACCAAGATTGTAAGTACATGTAGTATTCAGTGGAAAGAAGGCTAGACCACTTCTAAATAAGAATTTTAAACCAAATTAATGCTGTTACAGTAGTATATTGTATGTCCTCTTTGTCTTGGACCTGGCGGATCAATTTTTATTCTGAATGCTGTTACGTGATACATGTTTAACATCAGTTAAGGAATAATAGAAGTCTAGCAGTCTTTAGTGGTTTTGATTGCTGTGAGTAAGAAATTAGCTGTCCAAAGAGAAAGTAATGTGCGTTATTTTGTACCTCATGAGCCTTACCCTCTCCTCTGTGAGGAAAGGGCTCTGTTTGAGCATCTCACTCGCGGAAGGGCTATTGACTCCTCTGGGTGGAGGCATCCATTGCAGTCCGGGTTGCTCAGGTGTGCAGATGAACGTGCATGTGCAGAAAGACAATTACAGTTGTGGTAGCGTCTGACAACTACGAGAGAAATGTCCTTTAGAAACAACTGCAGTCCATCTCAGGTGATTAAATGGAGTCTTTGGCACAGAGGTGAGCTGTGGGACCATTGCCCCTGCACGTTATTGGCGTGGGCTCACTACAGCAAAGGGTGGATGTGAGAGGAGAACCAGTCTCCCATGTATTTTTCCTGTAGGAAATTTTAATCCTGTTAAAACAATTTTGGTCCTCTCTGCTCTTCACAGTAGAGAAGCATATGGTCCCACATTTGGTGGCCAGCACTAGCAACAGATTAACATTTTAGATAAATGCTACATTTTGCTATTATGACAGTAAATGCAATTAGACCTGGGCATAATGAGACAAAAGATTCCATAGCCAGAGAAAAGCGCATGTTCTCTAGGAATTAGAGACCCTATATTGATTTCTAATTATATGTATCAGATAGAATGGTTTATATCTCAAATAATCTTTAAAGACTACCATCTGCCTCTAGACAAACTTAAGAAGGAAACTTAATTTGGATAAAAACCTGCTACGGATAGTTAATTCTGTTAAGGGATCAATTTCTAATAAAATTTAAGGATTGGGCTGTGTGATAATCCTTTGAACTACCTGCAGCAGCAAATTTGTCCTTAGCTTTTGTTCCCCACAATGCCACAGTGGCACTTGGCTTTCTGGTAAGTGATATACCCAGTATGGTCAATAAAAACTGACTGAAACAAAATTGAAAGAATTTAAAAATTACTGCTATCATAATAGTAATAATAACAGTAAAACTCATGAAAATATAGATGATAATAAGAAAAGTACATTAAAATACATCTTTGTTAAATGTAATTTGAGGTAAGTAGACATTTTGAAGATTAATTTAAAATAAGAATTACGAATGCATGCACGTGTACACACACTTGCTACAAATGGGATTAACAAACACCTTCGGTGTTAGGCGATAACGAAGGCGGAACAGAAGTGTTTGAGTAAATGTCAGTTTGAAGTGTCTTCTCAGTCTTTCAAGACTGCGTTTCTGCTCCTAAGCAAGAGCAGTTTGCACGCAGTGAACTCCCTGGTATACGCTGACTCCCCCTGCACTTTGTGTCCGTAGCAATTTCCTTTGAACTCTCTCAGGCAGCAGAGTATGAGGTCCAGTTCAATTTGATAAAGAAGAAATCGTGATGACCTGTGTATAATAGATTTAAGTGCAGTATGGGCTTTTATGTTTTCTTTCAAGATGTCTTTAGAGCTAATGCAGAGATACCGTTTTAATGTTTTGGGCTTCGTGTGGCTATCCATTTAATGGTTTACATCAGATTTATAAATCCTTCATGACATTTATGCTAAAGGTAATATTACTTTATCTGTTACACTGCTAACAACAGCATATAGTTTTCTTAGGTAAGTCAGAAGTTCAGGCCTGTGTCAGAGGTTAGCTACATTAGTCATTTGTGATGAAAGAAAAGCCTCTATTAATGCTTGTGCACAAGGATTAAGATGACTTGAATGCTGTAATCCTTCCTGCTCGACTGCTGGTATCACGCTGCCATCTGACAACAGCTGTTTCCTCTGTAATCTAATGGAAAAAAATTGCGGTAGATTGTTGCTTGGACTGTTACAAGCTCAGTCATTCCAGTTTATGTTTTAGTAAATACACATATTTATCACAATAAAAACCTCTTAAATGTATACACGTATTAAATATAGTATAGTCTTGTTTATATTTGGCATCTGCTTTAGTAAGTACCCAAAGAACCAACCGGCATTGTTCTGCACCAACATTTTATTTTTAGTTCTGTAGTTAGGAGCATGCTATGTGGGACAGCAGGATCCAAAACTCGTCATGAGGAAAAAAGCAGGCATTTGGGGCACATCAAAGAGTGAGTAAGCATTGCGTGTCATGACACTTTGTAATTGCCACTCTTGGCAGAAGGCCAAGCATGAAGTTCACAGTCTTTTGAAGCTACTGGTGCTGGAGGATCCTGCCTTCGAACTGGACATCAGGCTGATGTCTCTGTATTTCCTGCCAGCTGCTACTTTCAGGACACCAAATTGACATTTGCCTCAAGTATTCCCCAAGGTTCAAGTTATTGGGTACTTAGGTGAATCTCGGAGCTCCAAAACTCATCCACGAGAATCTGATTTGCACACTGTTGGATCATGGTCCCATCCTGGGCATTGGTTTGACTGACAGCTACCAGTATGTTCACATATATTGAATACATTTGATATTGCAGATAAAATAAAAGCCTGCTAAATGTCAGAGTATTCCTTGAAGCAGAAGACCAAACATTTGTAATTTTTGAAAAAAAATTCTCCTTTTGAATTAGTGATGCTCAGAAGAATGATTGCTGTTGGTTGTGAAGTGGGAGAATTTAGCATGAAGGAACACAGTGAAATGCAGACATGGACAGAGGGGAGAAAAAAAGGGTCACATTGGATGTCAGGCAAATAATTCTGTACATTTCAAGAAGAAAAAGTCAGAACTGAAGGACTCCATAATTTCAGGTGAAGTCCTTTGATTTGCAAATAGGGATGTCCGTATTTACAGGAACAACGAAGGCAGCAGAAGGCTCCTGGTTTGCACCCACTGTTACCCAGCACTGTGTACGTGTGCTCTAGGTCATGCTAAGGATACCACTTTCTGTGGTACACAGAAAAGGTGGGAGTGGCAGTTTGGGAACTATTATGCTCTGATCCAGACAATTATTATAAACAAACCTAATTATTGATAGCAGAAATACTTAAAGCCAGCTCTTAACTTCCAGCAGCAGAACTACCAGCTTCTGCTAGGGGAAATGAGCTCATGGCCAAGGTCTCCCCACAATCCACCTTCCCCAGCCCAGTAACTGTTGAGGGAAGTGAAAAGAAATCTGCTCTTTGTTTTGCAAAATACAAAATATTATCCTGATAGGACGACAGAAAGGACAGATGGTCCTACTCTACTGTCTACTCTTCCTAGCAGATAATGCACTTCTGAGAAACAGAATTCCTTGCGTCGTGTTTGAAGACGATGATTTCAGAGGCTGGAACACACCATGGGCTGACTAAGCGGAGACAGAACTTCTCATTCACTTCTAGAATCGTGCTCTGGAGTTTGTGCAACCACAAATTTGTAATTCACAGGATCTTTGGGCATTCTCTTGTGTTAGCTAAGATTCATGCTACGATTGTTAGCTTAGCAAATCACTGGATTCTGCAGTGCTCTTTTGTATTAGCTGCTTCCAACAATGAGACTTTGTGTGCAAATATGAATAGCTGGAGCAAAAAAAAAAAATATTGCAAGCCCTAATAGATAGAATAAATATTGCAGGCATTTTTATGACATTGCAGAATGTATGAATAGTGATCAAATGTTTCCAGATGAAATGGAAGGAAACAAAATATGGAATACTCTGCTTATATTAAAGGCCTGTTGTGTAAAGTGTATTTAATATAAACTTTAAACAGGTAAGTTCTTGTGAGTATTCTCAAGGGGGTTTCTTTTATTTGCATCATCTACCTTTTAGTCTGAAGGTTTAGTCTGAGGGAAATACAGTTTATTTGAAATGGATTCTTAGGTTCCAGTCCTACTGCCTCAAACATAACACCAAAACTAAAGGATCAGTGGGACAGTCTGTGATCATCAGTATGAGCAGGATTATGAGCTCTGCGGGTGCATGTGAATGTATTTTTTAGAGGGACATAGGAGGTGATAATATATACTGACATTTTGTAGTGAGAACAGATCTTTTTTAGAAAGCCTTCAATCTAGAGGTATTCTTAATATTTGTACTTTTTGCTATAGCAAAATGGGTTTGACAGTTGTAATTCTTTAACTCAAAGTATCACTCAGAAATTTGTAGTGATGCAGAGGACGTCTTTCTGTTTGTCCCTTGACATTTTTGATATTTACATTTCCAATCAAGGCATAAACACAACAGTTTTGCCTGACTAAAATGCACTATTAAAATTTAAATATGTGTTTATTTTGCTAATACATAATTCACTGAATTAAGATAACACTGAACATCCACTATGAGCTAAAAACTTGGCTTGCAATTTAGAAAGGGGCCTGTGTTCTGCAGATAAGTACACTGTCAGTGTTATTCTGTATTTAAAATGTTTCAGCTGCAGGGGTTAGAAATGAAGAATTGCTTCATTTCGGCAAAGCAGGAGCAGGCCAATGTGTGCATCACGAGATCCAGGTTTAGGACTGAGTTCCAGAGAGTTATTTGTGACCGTAGCACATTAAATTTGATCCAGATTTCCGTGAATGGTGATGCTTTTAAGTCTAATCAGAAAACTGTATCCTCAGAAAGTTCCAGAAATTCAATCATAGAGTTAACAGGGTATGTTACTTTTTAAAAAAGTTATTTTTAAAATAATGCAGTATAATAAAGGTTTTTTGCTACTGCCCAATATACTGAATCATAATTTGTATTTTTTGTCATTCATGTGCATTTACACTACTTTCATTGTTGTAAGGAACCAGAATTATTTTTAATTATAGCCTATTTGAACATAAAAGTAGCTGTACTGGATCAGACCAGAAGTCCATCTATCTGGTGTCCTACCTGTGTTTAAAAGACACCCATCCAAGAGTTTTAAAGCAGGGCCGACATTCCTGATGCTTTCGCCAGCTTGCAGCCATATGCTGCCAGGCAATTCCTGAGCCAGATGTTCTTTCGATGTATTTAGTAATAGTCCGTGGATTTCTTTTCCCTGAACACGTCCGGTCCTGCCAAGAACCTGTGTAAGCTTTTAGCTTCCCCAGGATCCTGTGGCAAGCAATTCTGCCGCTTAATGACACATCACATGAAATACCACCACTTTCTGTTTGTTTCAAATGAGTTTTTTCATTGTAGTTGTAGTTAATTCCCCTTAGTTCTGGTACTGGAAGAGACAGTGAACAATCCATTGATATAACTCTTTTTTTTCCCTTTCGAGGTTTGTGTCTTACTAATTTAAGTCCCAGTCTTCACCTGCAGACCACCTTCTCTGCCCTCTTTGGGGATTTTTGTGGGTTGTTTTTTAATTGAACCTATAATTATAGTAGCTGGCAGTAAAATTGATAGGATTACTTGTATGAGCAAGGTATACCCAACCAAGCCCTGAATTAGAAATGGTATTTAATATAGTTTAAATCTGAATATTGTTTAAACATAAACAGAGCTTCTGTTGTATTCTGTTTGGATGTTGAGGGCAGTTAGCCTCTTAACAGAAGACCTGATCTGACTGTACAATTTAGGCCAATACTTATTTTAGTATTAATGCACATTGTTTACTTCAGTAAGAGTATGTTATGCCAAACGAGTTTGCCATGTACTTTTATGGCTTAAAAGACTTTCTGACATACATCAAGTATAATACAGAAAATGCCATTGGTAGATTTGTAAGTGTATTCCCAGTGTTCTTCTGTATTTTGCTATCTGCTTGTAATTTAAGAATGGTATATAATCATCTATTCCAACCCTTCTGTAATTCTGTCCCTAAATGTGAATAATACAAAATAGAATACACATACTGGGTCCTTATGCCTTGAAATCTGGGTCCTTGCAAAGCAACTGTGATGAAACTTTATTTTAAAATATTAGTCTTTCTTTTCATTGAAGTACTTAATGTGCCGTCAAAAGAAGGAGAGATTAGGTTGACGAAAGTAGTTACGATATTCTGAACTGCTGAATAGTGAAAACTAGGGAATTCAACTGACTAAAGCAGGATACTTGAAGCCCTTGGAGGCCGGCATTCATGGTGATTACCATTTCACAGCTTGTTGGCACCTAAAAAATTATGTACTTCCTTCATGGGGAAAACAACATTCCAGTTTTGTCCATGTAACAAGTACTTCAGGCAGCACTTAAGGCATTTAAAACTATTATGGTTATATATTGTAATATATATTTCTGCATAACATTACAGCACACATACACTATGCTGATTCCTTGTGAGAGTATCTTCCTGTGATTACTGTAATGAAATGCGCTTTGCATAGATAATGTCGTAGAACCTGGTGCTTCCACAAATAGATAACTCTTAAACTGGGGCTAGGAAAAAGAAAAATCTTCAGCTTGAAATCTGCTCCTATGAGCATCCGCTCGTATTGTGACAATCACCTTTTATAGCAATTTTGTCATAATTTTTAATGATGCCCCAAAGCAACTGAAGGGAAGAAACTAACAGGCTAAGAAAAGAAAAAAGTGTGGTTTTGGCAGGCATGCAGCGTTTCTCCCTTAACTGTTTATTTGTGGCCAGGAGCTCCAGAAACAGCATACACAGACACGTGGTCTCTGTGGCGATTCTTTGGTAGACCTAAAACTGATAGGTATCTGAAGGTTCAATGGCTGAAGATTAATTTTCCTAATTTTTGTGAGTGATTTGTGGGATTCTACATTCTTGAAAACTAGCCTAGGTCAGTGAGAAATGTGGGGTTTTTTTTATAAACAGTAGCTATACTAGTAAAAGCCCTACTGCAGCTGCAGGAGAACAGCACTTTATACTGCTACAGCCACCTAAATACGTGAACAGGTATTAAATGTTACGAGCACTCTTATACTGATAAAATTTCTCTATCCTAGGGTCTTTTTTCTTTACCTCTTCTGCAAGAGTCAAACTGGCAAAATTAAAGTGTAGAAGGCCTAATGAGAAAGCCTCCTTTCCATAATTCTTCTAATTCTTTTGGGAAGTGCTCCAAAAATTAGGTAGTGTTGACAAGTGCCCAGCTTGGACTGTAAATGTCTTCCTGAATGTGAAGGGGAGAGGGAGCTGACACCTGGTAATCCCATCATTTCGATGGAAGCATTGAGAGGAAGAACAGTACGTGAATCCTTGTGGAGTTTCATATTGCTGTTCCCTTCTCCTACCCATTTTTTTTGCCCAACAGTGTGGTCTAAATTTTTTACCATATTACTATTTCATAAAACACCTGTATAGTACAAAGAATGATGTTGAAATAAATCAAACAGTGATCTAAGCAAAAAATACAAACAGAAAGCAGAATAAGAAAATATTTGGTTGTCCTATAATTATCCTCAATGAAAAAAAAAAAGTCCACAAGGAAAAAGCTATTTAAATATTACAAGTGTTTTATGAATCTAAAACCCGGAGAGCAAACAGTTCCCTCACGGATTTATTTATTTATTCCTCAGAAGAGAATTTACAAGCCCAAACAGGCTGGTGGACTGTCCAGCTCCAGCTGCACCAGGCCAGCAGCAAAGCAAGGGGACTGAAGTCCTGGTGGGAGCACCCCGGTGCCATCTCTCCTGCATCCCCCCAGGGATGAGCGTAAAGGAGCCCGAGCCTTGCCGCTGATGTGGAGCTCACAGGACGGGACCTTGGGGCGGAAATCTTAGTCCCAGGTATATCAGCAGAGGCTTAGTCTCTGACTCCGGTGGGGTCAACATTTTGCTTCACATGCTCTGGCTGTAGAAAAGCTGCTGTAGTCTACTGTCCTGTCATTTAGAACCCCATTTTCCAAAGCTTTTTCATCCTTTGATGAAGTAAGGCTGCCTTTTTCACAAGCATGGATGATCGCAGCTATGGAAATCTGCAAATTTCTTATCCTATAATGTGGGCATTTACCATATAATTTATCAATTTTCCTTTTATCTATTTATCAATATTTATCATCTCTGTCTCCATAAGAATAGAACCTAACACAATCTATGGTAATGTCAATCAGGCAATTAAAAAATTTGGAGACAAGTGCTGGTCATTATATATCTGCATTACAGGTAATGAGGGAGAAAAAAATTTGAATAATATTTGAGGCTTGCTTGTTTGTTTGTGGCCTGTGTGCTGCTTTTGCCATGCTTCTGATTTGGCTTTCACCTTGCAGCTTGTCCTCTTAAATCCAGATTATATGGGATAGCACAGAGAGAAGCAGAACACAATGTAATTTTCATATCACTGCTACTTGATTACCCCTAAGCTAACAGAAATGTAATTTCATGGTATTTGTTAATGTCACCATTACAATTCTGGGAAAATTGTAGACTCTCCTGGAGCGGAGGTACTTGGGTGTAGTTGAAGCTTTTGTACATCAGCCAGCAGGTGATGAAAGCTCCTACAGATGATTATCCCCGCATGTCCTTCTGTAACATGTTCCAAAATAAAGTTAAATTAAATAGGTGCTAAATTCCCTCAAAAGCAGCAGAGCTCATGGTATCAGAAGTATCTTCTTTGTAATATTTTCTACCAAGTTTCATTGTCATGCATGCTTACATACAAGATGAGTCTCTTTTCAGTGAGAATTTGTGAAATACCTTAAATTACTGAAAGTGCTTACTTCTTATATTTCAGTTTTAAAGATGGTAGAAAATGAGTTTGGAAAAAGAGGTAAAAAGAAAAGTTTATGCAGCCTACTTCCTATATAGGGATTGTTAAAATGCGTAATTACTAATAAAGAGATGATACTCTGGCTGGAAACGATGTGCCCCTTCAAAAATGTTACCTTTCACTAAAGCAAAATGCAGTCCTCAGCTCTTTGCCTCCATCTGTCTCTCATACACACAAGGTCACAGTATGTAAAGTAATACTGTGCTTTCTTTTATGGTCAAGGAAGGATAGAAAAGAGAAACTGATGACTCCTTCCTATATTAGATAATTTGTTCCATGATAAGAGATGGATGGACTTACGTAAATTCTGAGGTGGAAACACTAGTGACCAGATTATAGTGCCTTCTGGCAATTTGATTTTTTGTATGTAGTTAAAAATACATGAAAATATATAAGGGGTGGTGTTCCCCGATCCTGGGAATTGCTTTCTGTCCCTGAGTAAAACGCGTGCTTCCGTTGATGCAAGTTAGTGGCACCATTTCCATTGATTTTCAAGTGCCGAGATGTAACCCTCCCCTGATTTGAGAGCACCAGCCAAGTCACATCGTGACTGCTCACTCAGGGCCCCGCTTCCCTCTGGCAGCCGTATGGCTCAGAGCCGTTCCCCGTGTGCTGTCCCCTCGTGCTGGGTACGCATGGGCATCCTCCTCTGCAAACCACCCCACTTCCCTGGCCTCTTTTGTGCCGTGCCCTCTCGTTCTGATTTTGTTTGTGACCATCTGAATTTCTCCCACTGAAGCTATGATTGCATTTCATAGATTGAAATTTCAGGAGACTTGATCATAGATGCACTCATAATATTTATATGTTCTGTATATGTATACATTTACATACCTTTACATTACTTTTCCGCATATGCACACTTCTTTGAAAGATACTTCAGCTTC
>NW_009637755.1:2701-8870 GCF_000690535.1 Cariama cristata | reverse complement strand
TTCCCCCCCCCCCCCCCCCCCGACATATGGTGAACAGTATTGTACATAGCATGAGTTATTAAATAGTAAGATACTATATTAAATCAAAGCAAATGTGACTGCTATAACATAAATACCTTTTTTTTTGGTGAATATCTTCCAAGTGAAGTGTAAATGTTATGTTTTTCCTGCAGAAACTACACAGATGATATCCTGATGTAGGCAAACTTTCAAGTTTAGCCTTCTGTAACACCAGCGATTGCTTCCAAAATACACAGCACTGGCAGTGTATTCTTGCCTTGTATTTCTGCAGCTCTTGCTGAAATTTGCTCTACAAACCTGTCTATCACAATTTCTCTGCAGACAAAGATGAGCAAATCAGCTGCAACTTGTGATTTATTAAATTTTGTCATTTGTGATTGTCACAAATGTACCCTTAGAGGGCTGAGGCCTCAGAGGCTACAAATCTGATGCTTTCTTAAAAATTATTTGTGACTAGTGTGTGTGGCTATGCATCAGTCTAGAAATACTCATGAACTTTATAGTTATTGCTGGGTACATGGTACTGTAGCACAGCTATAATAGTGCTTTGAGTTTTTCTTATTCTTGCTGTATGACTGGTGTTTTTTCAGCTTTCTCACTGGCTGCTTTCAATCACAAACACATAAAAACTCAAATACTTATTTCTTATACACATTTTTGCACAAGTACTCACATTAATTTTCCTTGTAGTTGTTATTCATGAGAGTTACCTGAGAGTTACTTTTGAATAGCTATGAAGAGCAAATAAAAAGCATCAGAAGTACTATCAGGAACAAGTAATCAGTTTTTTCCTATAGTTTATGTTTGTGAATTTCTTTGTCCAAAATTTGGCCAATCCTTGTTACAATAATCCTATTGAAAAATATCTGCCAATCCCAAATATCATACACTTACATTCAAATTTAATTCAAAATTACAAGTGCTAAGCATTGCTGTCAAAGCTAATTTATGTAAAAGATGTAGAAAAAATTTTGGTTGTGTTAATGGTTAATGATGATTTTTTGCAGAATGCAAGCATAACAGAAACGAGCCTGGTAAGCTGATGAAAAAGGCAAGACAAGCAAGAATGTGGGGAGTTCTATTCCTCCTTTCTGATTTGTCTCTGATACTTACAGACATGGTTTTAAGAGATATTGTCCCTTTAATACAATATTTCTCAAACTGTAGTCAGGATTTCATGTGTGGTTAAAGTATAGTGCCCTTCTTTTGGATTTTAGTTAAATTTCTGGAGAATGCAGTTCTGAGTTGATAGGAACCATTTTTTAAATTCATATTGAAATCAGAAGATTGTTTCAATTCAAAATAGCAAAAATAATGCTGACAGCTTGAAATATTCCATATTAAGGGTGGCTGAATTTGCATTGTGTAAAACATGAGAGAAGGAAGCATTTTTCTAAGATTTGTTTGGGATGAAAGAGAATGATGCAAAATGAATATTTTTGTCAATAAGAAAGAACTAAGAATATTTTACTTTGTGTTAACTTGAGGTTTTACTGGGTAATCTTCAGTTTCAGAGCCCTTACAGAGAAGTGGTTTTCTTTCTCGCAGCCCATGACTCATGCAATTGTTCCTTTCTTTGTTCTGAAGCATTTCTTCTCAGCTCATTGCTGGATAGCTCTGGCTTGCTCAGTTTAGGATTGTGTCACCATTTTCATGAGCTTTTCTGTCTGACTAAACTCAGAAGAAACTCTTCTTCGTGGCTGCTGTATGTTTTACTCCACCAGATGTTTCTGTGCCGCAAATTCAGCTGCGATCAAATCTGCAGGCAACAGCAAAATTAGAAGGATAATGAAGAGAAGAGCTCCCAGTCAACGTGCAGACTGACTTAGTGAACATGTGCGGGACAGAGCACGGTTTCAACTTCCTAGCCAGATGTAGACTGACAAAACTATCCCAACCCCTACTCAAACCTTATCTAAAGCAGGGGGGAAGTAGCCGGCACAGACCGTGAACCTGACTGACAGATACAGCCTGCCTTTTAAAGCAGCAAATCATACATTTATTTTCAAGTATGTTCTCCACATTTGCTAGCACCATCTCCATCTCGCTTGATGAAACTTCAGCTGGCCAGCTCGTCCATTCAGTTACACCCCAAATGCTGGGTACAGGGGTCTACTTCTGACTTAAAGGAGAAGAGAGGTGGAGTTGTGAGTCACGGGAGTCTTCTCCGCTCCAGCCTCTCCAGGGGGGTTGGTGTTGGCTGCAGTGTCCAAGAGGAGACAAACCCAGGATTTCTGGCATTCATATGACAGCACCCTGACAACAACAAAGTGAATTCCCCCTACCACTCCGTGCAGATCCCTCACAAGAAATTTCAGAATGAGTTTCCTATGTGTGCTTCAATGTGCAAACTAGTCAGCAAATCTGGTCAGACTGTATCATACAGGCGTATGTTCAAGTCAGTCATAGAAGGACTATAAGCACCGATGTGAGAAGCAGCCGTGAGGAAAGCGAATGTTTTTCACAATACCATGTTTGTGATACAGTCAGGAGAATATTTGTGATGTTGTACAAGGTCCCAGTTCTACAGAGTTCAAGGCCCTCACGCTCAGGAAAGATCAATTCAAATTGGAACAGATGCAGAAAGAGGCAACAAGGATGGTCAGGAGGATGGAGGATCTCTCCCTGAAAGCAAGCCAAAAGCATGTAGCACATTTAACCCAGAAAAACTCTTTTTGAAGGGTCATACAGCTGCCTTGTACAAATGTAAAACAGGATTGAACAGGAACATGAGATACCATACTCCAGAATTTTTCTTTTATCTTTACTTCATTTTCATACGCTACTAGAGTATATTTACCTACGCAGTGAATGCATCTGATGTGCGCCACATCTAAGTGACACCTTGGGAGAATTAAGAAGGACCGAGGCCAGTATATTGTGAAAATACACTGTCTTTTCATATTTAGTGGCATATGTGAAGTCATGGTTTATCAAACCAAAATTGTATCAGAGCTAACTCAAGAGAAAGGGGGCATTCAGAGTCACCAGGGAAAATCCCTTAGTCCCCAACATTCATGCTGACTTTCCACTTTCCAAAAGTAGCACGAAACATCAGTTGTGGTATTAAGTTTTCACCAAAAGTCCTATACCTCATATGAAGATACTGCAAAGTGTACTAGATTTATCATCTGTTCTCTGTGCTTGTGGATACAGAAATCCATGCTGTTTTATGCCTATTCAATCACATGCCAAAAGAAAGTAAACATAGTGATGTAACGGGAAGTAAAGTGCTGCATTGTTTGGTACGTTTCAGTGTAATTGAACATATAGTGAATAATTGTCATAAATAGCTAGATATTATTTGCCCTGTTACATGGATAGGGAAAGGGAAGCAAGAAGTGATATGAGGGTTTGTGCAAGGTCACACTACGAATAAACGTGGATAAATTACCACTACTGAAACTGATATACCTCTGGGTAAAATTCAGCAGCTGTCTGACCATGAGCAAAAAGCATGAAGCAGATGAGATGAGAATCTCAACCATTCGACCCCCCCAGCTCTGATTTATGAAAGGTAAGCAGATGGGCTGCGAGGGGCGAGATCTGAATTTTTCCAGGGGGTGCATTCAAGAAAAATCAAACTGGATAAACCAGGATAAATTCATGTGCTCACTAGTCTTTGTGTGGATCATCTCAAAACCAGCCTGGGCAGTTACCGTGCCACCTTTTGCAGTCATCGAAGGAAGAATTACAGAAGCATCCACCAGAGCGCACCAGAGACATTTCACAGCAACTCGCAAGAAGAGAGGAACTTCGGCAGTGTCCCTCCCTTTTCTTCTGGTCTTCTTTTCTTTTTGCTATGGGAAACAAATCAGCTGTTTAACTGCGGATGTGGAGGGCAGTGAGGGAGAAGGTGACAACTGTTAGAAAGCCGGGAGGGTGTCACTTCTCTTACCTGTGTTCATGTCCTGGCAGTCGTTTCTGTGCCAGGTGGGTCTTGCTTGCTAAATTCCCCCGTGTATGGAGCTGCCTCCTCATGGTATTGCACATTTTTTTCCATAAAAAGCCCTATGAAAATTTGAATATAGGATACACATTCTCTTGCAGGATCAGACCATAAGAAATGTTCATAATGTGCTGGCTAGCAAACACGCTACCAGTTTTCTGTGTACACGTGTGTGCCTTCATCCCCATCTCTGATATTCAGGGGTAGGTGAGCTGATCCGAAGCACCCCTTCCATGCCAGTACTGTACATTTCAGAGTGCTGACTACTCCGCATTGTGCATGCCATATGGGGCTCGTTGTAACCGAATGCTGCTGCTTCCATATTTTGAAGGGCAACATAAAAGCATTAAAGGTGGAGCTTGTCTGACAGATGTGGACATCTGCATTTGACCTACTCGGTAGTCAGCCTTTCTAGTCAGTGGAAATAAATACTCAGTTCTAGAGCGTGATTCATCTTTATGTCCTAAAGTGGATGTCTAATATAGGGCCGAGGATTTTACCCTCTAAAAGTGCTCTTCTTCACAGATGTTCAATGGAGCATAAAATTACTGGCATGGGTGTAGACATGAAGAGTTAAATAACAGAAATCATACCTTGAGTATGTAACCTGTAATAGTCTTTTTTATATTATGCCTCGCATTGGTCATTAACGGCTGCAGAACACTAGTCACATATGTGGTTCTTTACGTAGCAGAGTGCAGCAATACATGAAGTGTGAAGCTTAATAAGGGTTAGATTTCATCTTACAATATACAAACAACTTCCCATTTCATGTCTTTTCTGGCTGCTAGCTGGAACCCTGGAAACACAATTTGGACAATGGAAGTGTTGCCATTTTATCTGAATCTGAATTAGGTGAGTGAGCTGATGAGACATTTTATGCTCAGTTTAAAACTCATCTGAACAAATTTTACAGTAGATAGTGCTAGGGAAAGGATGAGACTCTCCTGCATTAAAAATATACTTTAAAAGTCCTAAAGTGCAGTTGTACTTTCACTGCAGCACTGCGTTGGTTGTCTAAACGCTCTGGCGTTGGTTCCAGAGGGATCTCTGGACCTCAGCAGGGATAAATCCATCTACTGCCATTGAAGTCAGCCTGTGAATTCAAATTTGTAAGCTGACGTGTTACCATTTCCTCAAGCCAGTGCTTCTCAGTGGATTGCATTTTTACCTGCGGATAATGATGCATCATCAGGATAATGGAATGTGAAAATTCACCCATCACCTATATAAAATACATAACCATATATTTATACAAAATATGAAAATCAGTGTGATTTCTTTTTTTTTATTATTTGGGAAAACTTTAAAAAGGAAAAAAAATGGCTCTGCAGTGAGGAGTCAAAAGCATATGTTGAACACATGCATATTCAAACCCTGTAAAGCAGTGATGAAGGATGGTACTGCTGAGCAGTTGTCTTTTTAGCAATTGCTTTGTAAAGAGAGCCCTAAGCACGAGAGCCCTGCGTGATCTGCTTGGCTCTGGTGACTGATTATATTAAGTGTAAAGGCACTGCATGACATCTTAATCTAAATATTTAAACTCTTTGAAGGAGTCTTGAATTCTGTAGCAAGAGAAACTGATTTGTAATCTCCTTTCTCAATAATATCTCCTTTTATCACATAAACTTCTATGCCTCAAATGGTGCATTCTTATCTAGTTGATTACGAACAACCTTACTTTCCAAATAAGCGTGCCCATACCTTGTTAAGAACATGAATATTATCTGCAAACTCAGCAATTACTGACTATAAGTTGTTCTAGGCAAAAGATACACCAGTGAAAGAGAGTGGTGATATTCATGTCAGTTTACAGCGATAATACCTCTGTGAATCAAAATTGTCTTGCTGGCTCCACTGTAAGTCGGGAATAATTTCATCAAAGAAAACTATGCTGATGTTACTCTGTCGTCACAGGACAGAGTTTGATCCTATCAAGTTGTCAAACATAGTAAAGAAAAAAGTGCGCCTAGAGTTAAGCTCCTAAATCCCCATCCACTTTTGAAGTGCATCATATTAAAGACAGATTTAAGAAGAGAATCAGTTATCTATGGTGGTTTTATCAGTAATTTAATCCCTAGTCTCATTTTCTAATAGAATTTATTTCTTTCTAGCTCCTTTTCCCACCCTCCTTGTGATCTACTTACAAAAGCTTTCTTACTCTCCAGTTGACTGGTACCAACTCATTCTGGGTTTTGT
>NW_009637755.1:0-2670 GCF_000690535.1 Cariama cristata | reverse complement strand
TAATCTCCCCCCCCCCCCCACCCCCCATGAACAAGGCAGGTTCTTCCCCTTCTCCATTTGCAGTAAAATTTTCTTTGCACAGTCCCTGGTGATGCCACATGGGCTACATCTTGTTTCTCATTCTTCTTTTTACAGCTGCAGTGCAGCATGCTATGGTGTTCCCTCATTACGATGTGTTTTAAGATGCTTATCAAAGAAAAAGCAGTTTATATTTCTGTTCTTACAGCACCTAATATATATTTATTTTGGGCAAAGGGCTTTGGAAAGCACTCATTAAACATAGAATGCTTTAAATAGTTTTACTTTTCTTTCTGTTATTTTTTAGCTATTCTTTAAAGGAAGTTTTATAACTAAGTTGGGTATTTGGAATGCAACCAATTAGCTGAAGTTTTAGAAATGGCCAGGTCCTAAGGACCCTGGTATTTATATGTTTAGTTTTCTTGGTTTAGTTAAAAGGTTGGGTCCTTCAGAAAATAATTTTCCATTCTGCACAGGCTGTTTGACATGTGCCTTTAAAGAAAGAGCCAAAGGCACCAGCAGATAGGGGACTGGCATACATTAATAGGATGTTTTCTCATCTCATGCTGATGTACTTCTAAAGTGAGCAGTGAAAACAGATGAGTCTTGTTTGTTTATGTGAGAAGTTAGGCCAAGTTTTGCCTTTTGGACACAGCCTGAGATGTAGAGAGAGTGCTGTACCTTTGCAGTGGGAGTACAGGGAAATCTTTGCACAATCCTAAATTTTGCAGTGGTTTCATGTCCTTGTTTTTGTGTGTGTGTGCCTGTGAGTAGGTACATGCAGGTGAGTTGTCCCAGTGTATTTCTCTTGGTGCACACTGCTAGTTAAGCTGTTGTAGCCATGCTACCAAGCCATTACTTAAGCTGAAATTGTAGCTGTGCCTGTTACCCATTCCCTCTGGAGATGGAGAACACCTGGGCAGGTGAGGCAGCACCAGCTTCTTTTCTATGCACTGTAAATCCTACAAAATTTAAAAATCCACATAGTTCAAAATAGACCTGTTCTTTTTTCTAATTTATATGCAAAGCTTATCTGTTGGTACTGACATCGACTTTTTAATAAATCACTTATGTAAAAAAATTTAATATGAAATTTTTGATTAAAAATTAACAATACAAAAATATTCTAGCCAAAACACCTTGCCCAGCTGCCTACAGTTAAACATCTTACAGAAGCCATGGAAGAGGCAGGCTTTATTAAAACCCACCCCTACCCTCAATTCTTTGTATGAACTTAAAACTAAGGCAGCAGTTGACCTTCAGTGGTGTCAGAAGTGAAAAGGCACCTCTGTAATGGTTGGTCTGTTGAACATCAGCCAAGTTTTCGGGTGCTTGTAATGTTGGGACTCTTCTCAAAATTTCATGGTGACATTACCCTTTGTAAAGAAATCGGGGACGTCCTGTTTGGCACTCTGTCGAAGGCCATCCTTTTAAGAAGAAACCTACAGGATAAAATTACCCGCTTAAGTCAATGACAAAATTTGGTTATGTCTGGGTATCACCCATGAGCTCTGCAGAGTCGCCAGCTGTGAGCATCAAGGACTCTGAAGGACAAACTGAGCTTGGTCAAACATGACGGGAAGTTCTTCCTGTTTGCTTCTCTGCTGGGAGCAACTTCACAGCGACTGTAGGTCGAGATTTCTGTGCTGCCCTGCTTGGCAGCTCTGTGCTGGAGAACAGCTGCACGGAAAAACGCGAGGTCCACCCGCAACTGCATGCAGCTTCCCGATTTAGGTGTACGGTGGTTTAAGTAAGTGAAGGTTCAGAACTCGATGCCTGTGCACTCCAGAGCACCTCACATAGCCCTGTACTGAACTCTTCAGATGTTTAACTGCAAGCAAGGCAGTTGCATGGGGTTTTTTTGGTTTGTTTTAAAAGGAAAGAGGAAATGCAATGCAAGTTACGCTCGTATTGAAGTTGATCCATTCACTTATGGTAAAAAGCAATTATAATTTGGACAAATCATACACTTCTGTGAATGCAGACACAAATTACAAACCTAAATAATGTTTATACTTGTGGTGGGAAAAAAAAAACCACAAACCCAAACAGATTTGAGTGTTGTGTTACAGATCGTGCCTACCAATTCAAAACTAATACCAAAGCAGTGGGTCCCACCTCACCCGAGTTTGTGCCAATGCACAGAGGCAGCTGACCCTACCGAAAAGGCCGACCTAACGCTGCCCTGCTCCAGCTGTCGCTGGTTGGTAGAGCGTGACCTTGGAGCTAATGTCGGATGGTTTAAGGCACAACAGCTCTGAGGCAGCTCAGGTGCCATGTGTCCTTGCCTGATGCTATCACCTGCTGTGATTTTTATAATGATACCTTGTAATTAAAAACAATTAACCATTTTTGTGTATGCAAAGTTAAACCAAGCACAGAATAATGTTGTGATTCAGTGAAATGGACAACGTACAAAGCAAAGGCTGGACACATGCCTTATTTTTCTTCTCGCCGTGCCGCATTTGCAGCACCGCAGTCCGGCAAAGCCCCCTCTTTGGGCCCAGCAGTCCGCCCGTGGCAGGCAGGCCCGCCGACCCAGCCGACTGACTCAGGTCTGAAACTGCAGCAACTTTTCTTTCGCTCACCGATTTCTTTGCAATACCTTAAAACAAAGCCCAGCCTGACCAAAGAGCGCTGGGCTTTAACGCT
>NW_009637754.1:50265-56346 GCF_000690535.1 Cariama cristata | reverse complement strand
CACAACTTTGCTGTGGTTTCTAGCGCACTCTGCTTTGTAGACGTGGCAAGCGAGGGTCAGAATTTTTCTCTTTTTTTTAAAATTATTTTTAAACAGAATGAAATAGTTTTTCAAATCGAAAGAGACTGTTTTCATTTATATTCTGGATAAAGGCAACCCTGCACTCCCTTTAAAGTATATTTCTACTGAGAACTCCTATAAATACTCATCTGCATGTAGAGAATTACTAGCTAATAACCCGTCATGGTTAATAACCCGTAACAGAGGACACGCAAACAATGGCTTCTAATGTACATCCGTGGTTTGTGTCTGGTCAACAGCAACTGATGCAGAATGGACTCAGGTGATTACAGTAACCAACTTTATAGCATATCCCAAAAGTTTTATCTGAACCTTTGCCAGCCTACTGACAGGCAAAATACCAGGTTTTTTACATTATTAAGGTCAGACTGAAAAAACTTGTAAGTTTTCTTTTCTCCCTCCTGTTTTTCTGTCAGAATGATGCCAAATAGTTGAGAGCAAGATCTGTTAATAGGATAGGACAAAGAAAACAAGAAGGAAACCGGTATCTTTTTATCTTACTATCAGCATTTGGTATTCTATCCTGAGAGGTAATACACGAGTATGGAATTTAATTTAAAAGAAAGATGTGGGAAAAATCTTTCAACCTTCTATAGTTTATATTCCTCAAGAGGAATTTCATCACCACTGTGCTATGCAGCACTGATTGTGCTGCAAAGTTATCTCACACCGCCACAGCGATCTCAAAGATAGTTCCTGATTGCTATGATTCTTTACAGATTTTAAGATATGAAAAAATATCAGTAGGCACAACATTTATTCAAGTGTCTTTTCACTGAATATTGACAAAGAGTAGTCCTCTGTGTTTCAGTCTGAAAAGCTGACAGAAATACATGTTAGACAATTTACTCTTCACTAAGAAGTTGCACTCTATGAGTAGGAAGGCACAACTTTGGTGCTTTTAGAAGAGGAATGTATGTGCTTAATCAGCACATGCAATTAAAATAAAGGCACAGGAAATCTGGTAGAGTTTAGAAAGTAAAGATCACTGTTTCCAGACAATTTTGCTAATGTTTTACAGATTTCTTTTTTTTTTTTTTTTTTATTTTAAAAGTATTTTCATCATCACGTAATAAGTCAGCATATAAGCATTCATGGTTAAGAGCAAGCCACTTGAACTCTGAGCTCTGAAAAACTGGATTCAGACTTGCAGTCAAAATTTGAAAGGAAACAAAGGGGGAGGAAAAAGTGATTTGGGTTCCAAAGCTGTTTGAAGGTTTAATTTCGTGAAAAGTGCTCTGTAGGTTAAGAAGTGGAGGTTACATGTTCTGTTTGTGAAACCAAGTGGGTTCCTCTCAGGCATTATACTTAGGTGGAAATAGAGACCTCAACTGATCTTCTAATTTCAAAAGCTGACATTTCAAGAAAGTCTCTAACGTATACCAAACTTCTGTTTTTTTAGAGAGTACGATATCCACAGAACTGGTAAGAAAGTCCCAGAAATCTATGAGATAACAGGAAAAAATTCTCATTCCTTAAAAATCACACATTAAGCATGCAACAGTGAACATGAAGATTTTACCAAATTCTTTTCCATAGCAGATACAAAAGGGGAAAAATATGCTAGGTACTCCAAGTTTGTTTACTTACTAAACCAGGCCTCATCCTTGAAAAGCACATCACATTGAAATATGTGACCTATTCTTGACAGCAAGTGCTGTTTGCATGAGCCTGGAAAACTGACCTTTATTAGATTAATATTGCTTCTCTCCCAATCCTTAAAAGTCACCACGTTGATGTGATTTGTCTAAGACACAACGTACACCTCCTAGAACAATTCCTCTAAGTCTGAAGATTTACTCAAAGATAACCACCCTGGTTTTGCACTAATAAGTTTGAGACTAAATTTTCCAGCCTGTTATCAAAGAAATTAATGTATTCACAAATCTAAAAAAATTTCACAAAAAACATTTAAGTGAACTAAATTGATTCCGTATTAATCTTTTGATAGCCTTGACTGCCACAGTATTTTGCAACAATAACTGAAAGCTAAAGCTGTGCTCAGGTTTTCTGAATAAGGCTTAACCTTTTTGTCTACTTCACATAATTTAAGAAGGCTTCCTAGAATAGTAAACATACTTCCATTAATAAATTCAAGAATATAAATCAAAGAATGCTCTTTTCCTTGGAAAGTAACATCCACAAAGAATAATTACACCTGCCTAGTGGCACATCATCTTGGAATAGAAATGAATTTCAGAGAATATTTTTTACCTGGATGTAGCATGATTCTGACTTCTTCAGTTGCTCAGGATGAATCTCTGGTTGTTCTTATTTAGAAGGAAAAATAATTAGTATTTACTTTCAGGAGGCGAGCATTATGCGTATGTATAAAAGGAGTCAAGAGGAGTTTGCAAAGGAACAGCAACTGAACAAAAGCAAATAGAGAAAGAAGAGAACGCCAATTAAGTTCAGGAGGTATGGAAGCCCTAGATGAGCAAGTGAGCTCTTTACCATCAGCTGGTGAATAATGACATTTTCACAGCTGAGTTATCCTCCTGTGCCTTAAAGGTGACATTGGAGTATTTAAAAACAATAAGTCTGCAGTACTGGAGAAAAAGGCCAGGACAACTGATAAACCTGCTTCTGATACTAATATAAGTTTCAAATCCTTTGATTTTAAATGAAGCTCACCAGAAGAATCATAACAGGCTGTTTAATTCTAGAGATCAATTCCTGGAAAAGTTTGAAAAACTGAAGTTTGTTGCTGTGACAAACCTCAGAGAATGTGAATGAGCACTTTGGACAGCCAAGAGCTGGCATATTCCAGTAACACAAGCCCCCAGTAAATGTGCATAGGCAGTAAATTTTTCTGATGCTGCACAACAGCATAGGACAAAATGTAGAAAGATCCCTGAAAACAAATCTGTATATTTCTTGGGTCCTTGATGGGCAAGCAAGTCAAACTTCACATTAAAATATCTGACTTTTGTCTTTCACCTTAAAGGTGTCTGGAAGCTGTTCCCTTTCTAAATTGAATTAGCAGTATGCAGAAGCTGGAAGAAAGCAGCTTATTAACAGGGACAGATCGAGCTGCAGCTTCTCTGAACCGTGCTGTAGTCCTGTCTTCCAAGTTCATCGTACATCTGCAAAATTTTGGAAACAAGTGGGTAACAAATTGTCCACAGAAAGAAAACATAGCAACTAAGCACATGTAACATGGACTGGTAAAAATGATCAAGCTGAGTAACTGTACTTATCAAGAGTGACTCCTAAAGCAATACCAATTTCTGTTGTAAATGATTGTGGTGGATTGACTGTGGCTGGCTGCCAGGTGCCCACCCAGCTGCTTTCTCATTCCACCTTCTCAGCAGGATGGGGGAGAAAATAACATAAAAAATCTCATGGGTCGAGATAAAGACAGGGAAACTGCTTACCAATTACTGTCATGAGCAAAACAGACTTGACTTGGAGAAAATTAATTTAATTTATTCCCAATTAGAGTACCATGCTGACAAAGACAGACAAATAAAAACAACACCTTCCCCACAGCCCCTCTTTTTTCCACGCTGCACGTTAATCTCTCACTCCCAACTCCTCTACCTCACCCCCCTGAGCAACGCAGGGGTTGGGGAATGAAGGCTGTGGTCAGCCCATAACAACTCCTCCCTCCCTCTCCTTCCTCCGCACTCTTTTCCCCTTCTCCAGGGTGGCTCCTTCCCACGGACTGCAGTCCTTCAGGATAAACCTGCTCCGGCGTGGGCTTTCCATGGGCTGCACACCTTGATACCAATTCTGTAACATCTTCGCAAGTCTATGTATGTCACTGCAGTTTCCAATGAAATGGGAACTCTGCCTGCGTCTTTATGTCAGAAGTACTTAAGAGAGCAGGATATTCCGCCTATTTAGAAAGCATCATTTTTTTTAATTACACCAGCATGGACCTTTTATAGTGGAAGATACTCTGATTCTGAGTGAATACCATCAGGCAGCTGTAGGTTCCCATACCTGTTCTCTTGATAGCTTACATCTGGCAAAAATCTACAGCAGAACTCTAAGAAGTTCAATGACAATAAAAGCAAATACACATCAGTGGTGAAGATTTCTGAGATGAAGATTTCTGAAGCACCAAGGTGAGGAAAGTCATGTCCTGGTCACTCAATCAGGGCATCTTTACTAAGGACTATGGCTTGTAGTGAAGATCTGTCCTGGTACAGTGGAGGGATACAAACTGTGTGCAACAAATGAAACTATGCTTTTAAACACCACAAGGCTTTAACTTCTTGTAGCTCAGTCAGAGCTTTGATGAAGAAAGATTAAAATCATACACACAAAGCGTGCTTACAAGACTTCAGTGCATGCCATTCCATTACAAGAACTAGCAGAAAATTTACTTAGTGGGCAGTTTCCAATTTAGTACAGTTTTAAGTGACAAAAAAGTCTCAATTTTATCAAAATTAATCCTTTTTTTTCAACCAGCTGTATAAGCTGATACTAAACCATCTGGCAGCCATACTGTGTAATTTTCTGTGTTTAAAATTAAAGAACTGGACTGCAGGCCAACTATTTGTACTATCCAATGTGTCTTTACTATGTGTCTGTGCTGTCCGATGCCATCAATGTGTCTTCCATGCAGTGCCAGCAGAAGAACAGAAAGCTTTTTTAATTTTAATTTTACATCCATGATGGCAAAAGTCCGTGTTTTACAAAACACTTCCTTGTATTTCAGATAAGAAGCTGCAGCACAGAAAGAGATTTGTCTCAGAGCTGCATTGAAACCGTGCTGGGGTCAGAAATAGTGTGTGCAGATCTGACACCTGACTTAGTCACTTGGCATCTCAGGGATGAGGATCCCTCCCACTCCACTTGCTCCGTCCTTGGAAGGGATGCCGAAGAGCTGCCTTCTGCTGCGAGGATGCAACAGCTTCCACTGAACAATACACAGTGTATTTAGTCATGTCACTGCATGCCTGGTGCTTGTGAGTTCTGTAAGGAGGGTAAGAGTAGCAACGGAGAAAGGGGATGAAGGAGGATCTTATTTCAGACAGAATTTCATGTTGCCGAGTCTGCATTGCCTAATAATCCTGCTTGAATTACTGAATGCCTTAAGATGGATGCGAATCAATCGTGGATGCCATTTCAATAAATGAAGTGCAACCCAAATCACAGACAGAGGCTTAGCACACCTGGAAACTGTACTGCAAGGTTGTGTGAGACCCTACCTTACGCATTCAATTATTGTGCCACTGCACTTAGAAAGTAGGGGAAGCTGGCTTCTTACAAGATTAGTTTTACCTGCAAAAAGTCTGACTGTAAAGGCTGACACTGGTGGCATGTCAGATGCCTGTACTTCTGGCCTTAAGGCAGTCATGCTTTCCCACAGAACAGTGTTGAAAGGCCAGGTTTAATGCATTTCTCCTTATTGGCAGAAAAGTCACCTTAGGGAACCACTGGTGCTTCTGGCAATTTTATTGGACATCTGCTCGGTTTCAGGCACATAATAATGATAAGGCTGCTATATCATGCTTACAACACACATTTGAAGAGAGTATTTTACACATGAACTAAAATCTGACAGTTCAACTGCAGCATGCTCACGCTCTTTTACAAAGTGAGAAAGAGAGTTGCAAAGAGAGCTTAGATAGCGCTGCTGCCACAGTGCATCTAGTTTAAGTTCTAAGCGCAATGTTTCAAAGTTATACTCTCAAACCCCCATTCCTCCTCTCCAAATCTGGTAGAAACTCCGCATCTGCCAAAAACGTACGTATTCAATTGATGCAATTTCCTGACCACCGAGTTTAGCACTAAACCAAAGATTTCCTCCCTCATCCAAGGACAAACTACTTGCAGCTTCACTTTTAATTCAATTCACTGTCTAGAAGAAGGGACAATCTTTCACTCCCTGAAAAACAGTCCTGAACACCCGCAGGGAGCATGGCTATTAGTGGCTTCAGAGAGAGACATAAGAGGTGGTAAGAGACGAAAATCCTCGTTTCACCCTGCTAAATCCTCCATTAGACTATGGTGATGTGACAGGAAAAGAGCCAAATACCTGCCCCT
>NW_009637754.1:2533-50252 GCF_000690535.1 Cariama cristata | reverse complement strand
GAAGTGCTGAAACCAGGATTAGAGTTACATAATGTTGTAAAATGGGAATTCAACTTGTGAAGGAGGAATCTCTCCGTTCCCTTCCTTGTTAAAACCCCTGCTCATGTGGCTGAATAGCGTTGTCCCGACATGACCAAACAATGAGAAGCCAAGTCCTCAAAGCTGTAACTCACCCAAGCATAGTCTTACCAGAGCACACTCCAGGTGATCTATGGGCACCTGGAAATTTCTGCTTAGGGTAAAACTGCACGGCACATGTCCCAGGCTGGTGAAAACTTGATCAGATGTTTATTATGTTTTGGGTCTTTTACACAGTGCTCAAACATTGTTTATATTTCTGCATAAGGCTTTGAAGCACAGACTGAAATTGGATTAAAACCTGCCTGTGCACAAGATGAGCACAGTGGGATTGCTCAGGTATTCACTGTAGAAAAGCTTACTTCAAATGAGAGACTGGCATTTCCAGTGTCCTCCTCCACACACACACGGAGGGAAGATCCCATAAATGCTGTCACTGCATCAGCTTCCCGTCTAATGGTGCAAACTTCTTCAGTACACTAAATAAGCAGAGAACAGAATAAACTTAAAGTAAGTCAGAGGCACCCCTCCGATCACCACCTTAACAGTTAACGTGTTAAAGCTGCCACAGTAAGTGTCAAACTAAAACTTGAAATCAGGGAGACCACACTATCCTTACTTTTGAGTCAAGGTTGTGGAAGTGAGTGAAACTTCCACCGGGCCAAGGGCACTGGCCCCAGGGCTCTGGACTTCAGTTTTCTCCAACCCTGCAGCACAATCTTAAAGCCCACTTGGTCCCGAAAGCAGGGAGTAAGGGATGGATGCCCCAGCCTCTTCAGTCAGGGAGCAGAAGAAGTGCACTTAGAGTTGTAAGAGCAAAGTGAAAGCAAAGGGCTGGTTAAAAGACTTGCAAATAGGGTCAAGTAGGTCCAAGCCCTTCCAAATTATGGCAGTACTAATGCCTCTCAGGAAGAGAAAGGGCTGGAAGAGTTTGGAAGAAGTGGAGTGAAAGCAGCTCAGGTATTAAACATCTGCTTTTACTTTGGGAACAAGAGTGTATGTTTCTTGGAAAAGCATGGTCTCCATGCCACTCTGGCTATGTAGGGTAGAGTGCGATACGCGTAGTGTAAGCCAGGAAAATACTGATTAAATCAACTGTTTTGCCAGCTGGAGTTCAGTAATATCAGACAGGGATGAAGAGAAGGCATCCTTCAACTTATTCTTTCGTCCAACAGGAGACAGGTACTTTTGTACTGCGAAGACAAGTGAATTACAGTTGTAAATTTTACTAAAGAGCAAATAAGAAGTGATTGGTGGAGTGAAACCATAGAACTTAATTGGCTTAAACGTGCAAAATCAACAAAGTAACAGGTGAATAGGTACTTTTGCAAAGAAATAAGGAAGATGGGAAACAGTCTAAATCTTTTAAGAAACAGCTAGTGCTATGTATTTTGGATTTTTTAAAACTGTTGGATATTTTACACTAAAATGTCTAGTATCTTAGTACTGACAAGCCAATATTCTGACTGTTGCCCTCTCCACAAAAGTCAAATTACTTTGAGAAATCTGCTAAAAATAAAGCTTCATTCAGTGGGCTTCCTTTCACTGAGTTTTAAAAGAAGAACCTGAGAAAATTCAAAGCAACAATTCCCAGTTTTGATACATACTGTAAAGTGCAGAAATTGATACTGCATGCAGCAGCAGTCCAAGATACCTCATAAAGATAAATGATTGAGGTACTGCAGAAAAAAATATTTGTCCAGATACTAACTTATTCTTATATAGTATTATTTTAACACCTGCGTTATTGTTACCGAAGTGCCTTTTCCATTTATCTTACCTCTGTGTGGCAGCACTCTGCATGTCTTTAAACTCATTCATTCAACAAAGCCAAGACAGTTGGCTGGATGCTACATTGCATTTAACCACCCTGACAAGACTAGGGTCAGGCGCCCAACAACCCCAGCCGAGGGAGTCTTGTTATAGCAAATTTATGAGAGCAGATGTTGCTCCAAGCCTTGCAAGACTACATATTGTGTTTGGCACACCGGAGTTAAGCAGCTACAGTGATACATGTATTTTCTCACAGCTGCATAAAGTAGTAATTATATCGTCTAACTACGTGCTAAAATGTACAACTGAAGCTAATCTAGCATGATTAAGGGCTTTGAAACCTCGGACAAGTCCTTGGCTTTAATATACGGGTGAACAGCAGGGTCTTAGAAGAACCCTTTCTGGTTTTTAACTATTTCAGAAGAGGTGTTTAATCGCTGCTTTTAAAGCCTTCTTTCTGAAAATAATTGAGGCTGTGTTTTCATCAAGAATGTCAGATTTATTGTATTAACCCTATATTTATCAAAAAAAGTACCACAAAATGAAGAAGAAGAATTAACAAGAATTCTTTAGATATAAATTACATCAAGAGACATTTATGTACAGAAAAATGTCACAAGTAAAATTATTATTAGTTTCTGAAAATTGACTGGAATTATGATTTAAATCTTTAAAAGAGTAAAAGAATAATTTCAATGGATATGGAAGGCAAAATTTCATACATAAGACTCTAGGATCACCCTCAAATCTAGGAAAATGTTGCTAGCAAAGAGAACAGTTTCTGTTACTTTTGGTAAAAGGAGAGAGGCTGCTGGTCATCTGCTCTACTAAAAAACAAATCTGATTCGGTTTATGAACAGAGTTATATGACATAGTTGACTCTGGGATGAGGAGGTGGGAAAATGTCTCAGGAGGATACTCCTGGTCATGTAATCCTCAAATAACACTGTTACTCTAATATTTATGTTTTGTAAATTAAATATTGTATTGAAGATGGTCCCAATTTACCAGTGTACCTGTTGACTGAAAAAAGCCTCCAGCCTGAAACGTTTCCGGAAATCAGCATAGTTTTAGCAGTTGGTTCGGTGTACAAGATCAATGAAATAGATTTAATGGTTAAGCAATCATCAAAACTAAAGCATAAATACAAGACATCAGACATAAATCTCCAGGGAAGATCTCATCACTGAAACCTGAGGGGATCATTAGCCCCAGTTTTTGACTCTTTTATATAGAATGGTCGACGTTATACATTGCATTATATTTTGTGACATTAGCTGCAGCTCTTCCAAATAGCAAGGTTACTTTTCTCGCCTGTCTGGTTTAGAAGCAGCAAGCTACTTCTCTTTTCTTCCCCATCAAATACATGTTTGTATATCAGAACATTTTCACTGCTCTAAAATAAGTCTACAGACTTGACCAAGAACATCAGCTGATGAATTATTTGAAAATGGTATTTTTAAAGAACATTTAAACTTGTCTACCTTTAGTAAGGATGTACGTGCTTATTATTTAGAAAATGTTAGCAAGCATTTCTTCAAAAGAGCTTGCATAGAAGAATCATATTGCTCTGTATGGAGCGCAAGCAAAACAAAAGGCTCTTCAGGATTACTTTTCTTTCAGGTAAAAAATCTATAACAGGCAGATGGCATTCACATTGGTTAGTTGCAGTTCCACATGTCATACTAGCAAAATAGCGTTTTTGTCGTGTTTATAAATAGTTTTATATAAATATAAAAAACACTCCGAAGCAATAAAATCTCATGAATGCAAATTAAAGGTCAGAGCAGAAGTTTTTTCCCCTGTTATCAATAAAGCCTGTTCTTAACTTTCCTCATGCCAAAGTAAGTCTTCAGTCTCATCTTGAAGCAAATTTTATAAAATGTCACTTACAATAAAGTCAAGTTTTCTGTGTGTTAATCTACCTCACTTTTGATAAAAACGTGGATATAGCTAACAAGAGTCGGACGCTGTTGGTTCATCAGGTGTAATTGCATCCTACTTTACCTTTGCTTTTGTTTTCATCAGAAATAAGTCCACTGATGTTAATGACTTCAACATGGCAGAGCTGAGCTATAAATATTTCCTTGCTAGTTGTTTCTCATTTCAATCTGATACATTTTCAGACATCAACTGCTCATTATTATGAAACAAATTATGAAACGGTCTTTATCTTCAACCACAAGTTTTTCTCACTTTTTTTTTTGCTCTTCCCTTTCTCTCCTCCATCTCCTGGGGGATGGAGGTGGGTGGGGGTGTGAACAAGTGCCTGGTGGGTGCTCAGTTGCTGGCCACAATATAGAAGAAAGAAATATGCATGCACACACAAAGCATTTAACTAGAGTTGGTGAAAAAGATTAAGCTTTTTGCAAGCTCTTTGACTGACTTAATTATCTTAAATATGTCTGTATCCTGACAGTTACTAAATAATGTCATAAGCAGATATGCAGACCTTTAAGAGAAGTGGTTGTGCTGCTGCTAGTGGAAGAACCCTGTTAACAGCTGCTGTGAAAAACTGAGCGAAAGAGCTCAGACCTCCCACCCGACAGCCCAAGGCAGCAGCAGGTCAGTCCCTTCGCTCGTTCTGCCCTTCTACGTGCAAAGTCCAAAGGGAAGAAACAGAACCAAGACTGATTTTGCAGGGAAAGCGCTCAGCTGGATGCGGGCTGTCTATTGGAGACAGAAATGGAATCCCCTGTTTGACCAGAGATATAGATTCGTAATAGCCTACACTTTCCTGTCACTTATATATAGCACGTAACTGCTTCAACTACCCTGGTTTATTGCCTACTGAAAAGTGAGTGGGTAATTTCACACCTGCTCTTGGACATTAGGTTTATTATGCCGAGCTTTATCTTAGGGTATACTTTGAGAACTGTTAGATATTTTGGAAGAACAGGGATTTGGAACAGAGCTAGTAGCAGACCTTTATTATAGAGGTGGTAGGAGTTACTGTTTAGAATAGTAGAGGCTTTTTCACAGAGTAATTGGCATTGATTACTTTCCATCCATGTGCACAGTCACTTATCAGTACAGATGCCCTGGAAAGATGGTTTTATGAAGTGTCCACATACAGTACTGTAAATTTCTTTGCAGTAAAAGCAAGTTGATTATCACCTACAATCAAATCAGACCAGCCACAAAAGTTAATCAGAGGTCTAGATATCTGGTATAGAAATCATGGGAAGTCAAGAATTATTAGCTCACAAAAGGAGACAGGAAAGCTTCTAGCCTAAAGGGAAATACCCCCCCGCTGAATTAAAAAAGATATACAGGGTGCTGTTAATGGATCAGATGGGGACAGCAGAAGGAACAGTGTTAGGTGCTCTTGTTCATCTCTTGTGGGCACAGTAGGGTCTCAAGTCAGTTTAGACAAGCCTTAGCTATGCCATTTCCCTGAAGTGTGTTGACATAGCTAACAACAAGGCCCAACAGATGATTAAAGAGATAAGGAAAGGAAGTGACATCGTGATTTCCAAGGAAAGAAAAGATCACAACAGATGTAACTTACTCCAGTTCTTAGCATCACGTTCCTACAAATAGAAAGCAATACTGAAGCTATTATTGTCACCATTCAGGCATGATAAGAAGTGTTAAAAATAATGAACTACCTATCTGAACACATAAAAATGAGGTAAAGCATGGTATAATGTATGATTATCAGACATTTCAGCTTGCCCTGAAACAGGGATAATATGTGTTCTGCAAACTATCCATCAAACATATCCTACTTATTCGATCTGACAGATTAAATAGCTGATCCTCAGTGCATGTAAAATTGCCAGGTATCCAGCAACTTAAGAAGACCCAGGCAGTTTTCACAAAAAGCCTGAGCCTAGTACTAACGAAAATTACTACCTTCTTTTATTCTGCCGAAATGCCAGAGTTTGCATGGCTTGAAACATAAAAATGAGAGGAAAGGCTGCGTACAGATAGCTAAGCAAAGAAAGTGGGGTTAAGATGAACAAAAGCAGGTTGAAAACTGCCAGCTTTAGGGTAACAGAAGCTGCTAAGGGAACACAGGACAATTAAATCTTATATTAATTTTCTAGCACAAAACAGCATAATTGAAAACCGATTAAAGGAACATGAGGTAGAGATCAGCTGACCTAATTATTCACCAACAATCTGAGACTCGAGTGTCAGCTGTGATCATGTAGTTGTGGCTTAGGCAAGACATAGTGTAAGACATATGTATATATGTTTTAAACAAATTGAAACAGTGGCATAAGGGCTAAAAAACCTCATAAAGAATCAGAAAAGATAAACATCATCATAGGTGGCATACCTGGAGTGAATTATGCAGTAATTTTGAAAAGTTCATGTTTCAAGGATAACAATTTGTAGGGAGTTTATAGCTATTAATCATTTATAGGACAACCAGAATAGTATCTAAACAGTAATCAAAGACAGAGTAGGATCAAATGATACAGAGTGGCTAGAACTTGTATCATGGTGAGTTCTTGGTCAATAAAGTAAAAATTTCAGTGTAACACAAAAAAGTGTCCTCACAAGATGTAATTGGCTTAGCAGCATTAAGTACTGTGTATGGACTCAACTTCTGTTTGCACATCAGCAGCACAGACCCTGTACTACAGAGAGGAAACGGCTAGCAGGCAATTTCATTTGTAACATGACTTGGTAAGACCTGTAAACTCAGGCCAGATGATGCTAACTAATAGTCCAGTTCTATCACACTTGCTGCCTCTTAAAAATGACTTTATTTGCGTATAGGCAGGTGTTATTTGCAGGAAAAACATGGAACACAGCATAAGGAAAAACAACACAACTATGGTTCATCTTGACCAAAAGGGCTACAACCTAAACAGCTTCCTGCCATGTCACCCCAAAATGGATGAGTTCCAAGCTCTGGTAAGAAATGACGCACACCTTTAGTGCCTTCCTCAGTGCTAGACCTCGTATCCCTCATGAGAAACAGTTGTGCGCTATAAGCACTCAAAACTTTATTGACATTTGGTTTAATGGAAGGAAATTATTTTGCTTTCAATCAGCTCGAGAATATTCTGCTCTTAAATTGACTGCTAATTCCTAATGCAAGCCTGCTATCCATCCATACTGCTATTATAGAAACCGCTCCTTAATTTGTAAGTCCCTCTCTTTCTCTGCCAAAGGTGTCATAAATTGGTGCAGATTTCTTTTGTTCAATTAAAAATGACATTAGGAAATTTTTTTATACTCTTTGTACTCTAAAAGGCCCGTTCTGTGCTGCAGTGAAGCGCTTCAACAAATTCATGAAAATAACCTACTAATACCTTCTAAGCTTTGCCCGGTTTATCTTCTGCTTGTGCTTTACCATCTTGATTCTGGGTTTTTCAATTCACACTATTTTCAGGAAATTACTTTTCCTGTATTTCTTTATAATTTTGCAAATTAGCCTCTGGTTATCAAATTTCCATTTCTGAAAGTTAATACATAATAGATGTCTTCACCTCCTATATAGTACATCAGTGGGCTTGCTTTCTTTTTCTTTTTTTCTTCTCTGGAGAGAGAGGGGGGAGAGGGACAAATAAACCTACTATTTAGAGGGTTTTATGTTATTCTAGCTGATTGTGTTTCTGCAACTAATCGTAAGGAAGTATTAATTGAACTTATCTAGCAGGTTTGTAGGTTGACTTTCACTGCATCACCAACACTATGTTTTCAAGAACAAGCCAGCACTTTAAGATAGATGATCCACAAGTAATTAAGGCAAATGATATCCCAAGCCAGAGATTTAGAGCGCTCAGTCACCGTGTTAAGAGTATTACTGGCTTTAAGAAATTGAAAGCCCATCCATGCTAGAACTCATCCATGCTACTTTTCCTGCCACAGCAGAATCTTTTATCATGCTTTACAAGAAACTTGGTAAATGCATATTTATACACAACTGCTTTCAATCCTCAATGATAGTACAATATTGTAAAACACCAGTTTTATAAACGTTTTTTTAAGCAGCAGGAGGTTTAGGATCACCCCTGTGTTCAATTTTGATATGATTTGTTTTCATACAACAGCTTTGGTGCTTTAAATAAATTCCTCACACGGATGATTTCTGGGTCACCGTCTTTCACATCAGTTGTAACATCATCCATAGTTCACGAAACGGGTGTTTTCCTTTAGGTTGGGCGGGGGGGGTACTTGCAAAGTTATATAGGAAACAGCTAGGCTGGAGGTATTTTTAGGTTAACAACAAGTATGTTGAATGCCTTCACAGTCTGAAATCATTCTCCTTCTGTGTCACACTGCAGAATACGTTTCTTTTAGAAAAGGTCTTGAGTTTGTTACGGGATGTTCCACAAATGACTTACACCTCTGTGCCTGGGGTGCACGGAAGAGATGTTGGATGGACCTTTCTGGGCTGTGCAGTGCACCACTGCCTGTCGCTGAGCAGGACTATGGGGACAGAGAGCTGCCTCATGCCTGTTTAGCAGCACAAAGTTTCATCTGTCTAGGAAGATATCATTAAATTGCTCTACAAACCACTGCTATCACAGAGTAAGCTACAAGAACCTAAGACAGACTGTTAAATCGCATTGCTGGGGAGCAAACTTCCATGTTAAAACATCCCAGTTCACAGGGAAAGTGGCCTCTATCTTTAAAGCACCATTTTCTTGTGCAACATCCTTCTTGCAGTTTTTGTAGAAAAATGGGAGTGAAACTGAATGCTTTTACCTTTCTCTGATTGACTGTCATAGAAAAAAAAGAACGTTTTCAATTAACAGCTTATTGGCTGACAACCCTTTACCTTGCTGATAGCACTTCACTTAATGACAGGTTAATCTTCCAAAAACTGAGATCTGACACACCTCTTTTTCAGGAAATCAGAAAACAAATAAAATGTGAATCAGTTCACATGTGGCCACATAATTCCTCTGTACTCCTTGTTGCAGATATGACCAGGAATTATTTTATCAGGTTAAACCAATATATTAAGTAATCTTCAGCAGGAGTCAACAACAGGGAAAAGCAAATACTCCAGGATGCAAACGATCAACACACTCCTACTCAACAAACTCGCAGTGAAAGGAGGAAGAATGGGCTGCGAGGGGATAAATTTTTTCCCGACCTTTTTGAATGATCTATGTACATCCTGAAGCATGGAGACTGACAGCAGCAATAAGTTTTTATCCCAGCCAGTTTAACTACAAGCATTACTCATACTGTGCCTGATAATTTAGACTCATATTAACATACAGCTTTATTTACTGCTCTCTGACGTTCTATTTCTTCTAACACAACACAGAAATGTTGGGCAAGTTGAACTATAGGAGCTATAACGTGTTATTTTCCCAATTGTACATACATTAACATTCTGATCCCTTTCTTCTGGGAATGAAATCTGCAGTGCTTAAGGACTGGTCTCTATCCAAGGCAAAACCATTTATTTAGTTCACTTCCTCCCCCTCCCCCTGCCTTTAATCTTTGAAGATGTATATGGGGGTGGAATTTTCAGCCATCTGAAATAAAAGTAGTTCTTTTTGACGCTTGAGGGAATGTGAGAACAATCTAATTCAAGAAAAGTTACTTTTTTTGTTCTGAAGAAAAAATTGTAGCAAAGTACTGTGAGCTAACTGTCTGAAAAATGGCTTGGGAGCTATTCTAATGAAAAAACGTAAATGTAACCAAACCTTCACAGGAGCAATGTAATTAGTCCTCTTGTCAAAGGCACGACCTGCAATATCACAGTGTAAGAGACTATTGCCAAATCCAAGAAGCATTAATCTTGAGTTGATCCAATCACTGTGATAAAATTACCAGCACAGAAGATGAGCTTCATCATCATTCATGAGCTAAAAGATGAGTGGAAATATTTGTGGTTCAGCATATGAACATCCTTTTCCAAAGCGCTTGCTAACTGTACTGTATACACCAAACACGTGCTCCTGAACCTGGTATTTCACACAGACAGTGTCAAGGGCAGTAAAAAAATCATTGCCTTGGTCTGAACTGCTGCACTGGTTTCAAAATGAAGATGTTAAAACCTGTAGTCAGTATCTATAATTAAAGGAAACATTTCACTGAGAAATGAGGTAAAGTAAAATTTAATCAGCATATTTAAAACTCTAAAAACACCACACAGGGTAAAGGTCTTAGGAGAACAACTTTTTAATAGACGCACTGACTTCTGTATGCTTGAGGGAAAAATATTAAAGGTTCCCTGAATCACCAGCAAGAGCTAACCATACATTTATGTTTTGAAGTGCAGTAAATGTGAGTCAGAGAAATGGAGAGTTACATGAGAACAGGTGTGTAACAACAGCAGAAGGAGTACATACTTATTACTGGCAGGCTTGGGAGTTTGTTCCAGGGACGCTGCTACCCATTGTAATGCAAAGCAATGCTATCATTTATGCATTAAAACCTGACCAAACCACTTAACATTAAATGTGTTAATTCTTCCTGTACAATCAAATGCCACTTAGGGCGTACACAAGTTTCTGTAACCGCCTTGCACCTTAGGCTGCTCTTTGCTTGATCTCATTTTTTGAGTCTTCCCTCTGTGGTATTTAACAGAACAGATTTTTTTTTTACCGTGTCCCATCTTCCATGTGCCTCTGGCTGTCAAATGACAAAGGGAAAACTTGTGCTTCGGTGACACTATGGCCTGTGCACACAAATGTGGATCTGCTGGGGAAAACCTTTGATTCCTTACTTATTTAAAAACTGCCTCAGAACCAAGGTTTCTCATGTTGTTGGAAAGGAAAACACACAATCCTTTACTATACGCATTCAAACAGCATTTTAAGCCCAGTTTTTTGGGGGGCAAGGACCCTTTTAAAAATACCAAGAACAATCCCTCCCTCAAGAAACTTACTCCATAATGTGCCTAAATAAAGCAAGAGGCAGTAACTTGGTGTCCCCTCGCATCAGCCTCTGCTATATAACAAACCTCTTTTTAAGATTTGTCTTGTCTTAATCTCTTGGTATTTAGTCCACAGAGCTTTAGTGAAGAAACTGGTGGCTACCATGGTGTCCCAGTAGCTAGTCACTGGAGAGCCCACAGCCAGCTGTGTGAAAACACAACTCAAATGGCAGCACAGGAGACAGCCGAGGCTGCTGCATGGTCATTTGTGTGATTCTCATCTGCACACATGCTCCCACTAGATGTACGTGTTAGCCATCACCCAGAGGTAACAGGGCTGGCAAACAAAGGATAAATGTTTTACTTCAAATTAGGTCTGGTGAATAACTTTTGATAGTTATTTGCACAATCATTAATGTTTCTGAAAGCACATTTGAAATTGCTTGGTTACAAAATAAACACTCTGCAAACACAGAGCTAACGTAAGGAGGGAAATGAGGGATTGCAGAACTGTGCCTCAGGAGCGTGGGGATTCTGTGATGCTCCCCATGGTTCAAAAAGGAAAAATCGGTCAGGTAGACTCTGCGTAAGATGAAATGTGACTTTTTCTGGGGGCAAGCTTCTATTTTGCATGATGGAGGGAGCTAGGGTTGTTTAGCCTGGAGAAAAGGATGCTGAGGGGGGACCTGATCGTCCTCTACAACTACCTGAAAGGAGGTTGTAGCGAGGCAGGGATTGGTCTCTTCTCCCCGGTAACTAGTGATAGGACAGGAGGAAACGGTCTCAAGCTGTGCCAGGGGAGGTTCAGGTTGGATGTTAGGAAGAACTTCTTCACTGTTAGAGTCGTTAGGCATTGGAACAAGCTCCCTGGGGAGGTGGTGGAGTCACCATCCCTGGAGGTGTTCAAAAAATGTTTAGACATGGCACTTCGAGACATGGTTTAGTGGGTACGGTGGTGTTGGGTGGAAAGTTGGACTTGATGATCTTTGAGGACTCTTCCAACCATAGTGATTCTATGATTCAGTGTAAAGCCAAAAGCTGACTATGTGCATGAAGTATTTTCATTCTTATTCTAGTACAGTTTCAGAGGTGTTTGTCGGAAAGCATGAAACCAAACAATGAAATACGCTTGTTCCTGGGGCTCAGCTGCCTCCAGAATGAAGAGCTGTTTGTGGTCCTAGTGAAAAAGCCCTCTAGGAAAAATGTGCATGAAATTTAGGCACTTAATTATATATGCCTGCCATTCAGTGGTAAAGGTTCATTGAATGACTGTTCAAAAGGTTAGCAACTGACATTTTAAGTTACTGCTTGGGTTCAGTATGCCCCCTGATGTACCAGCACAAAGAAACAACTATAGAAATGAGCTGCAAACCCCCTTTCAAAATGACTTCTAACTACCCTTACAAGCCTGTGGAGAAAAAAGGTCACTTCAACTATGGACACCTGCTCTTTGTGAGATGATGCATCCTGGGCATGTTCAGGTGACGTCATATCAGCTCCCCCCACACCCATGCAGGGCAACCATACAAACTGCACACATACAATTTCTACCATTCGTTGGCAATTCAGGATAGCATTAGTTGGTATTAGCAAACACCTGAACTCTATAGTTTCTGTTTTTAGGAAACTCAGGAAATGAGAATGTGAAATGACCCTTCATTTTTTGCTTCTCAAAGGTCTTGAGGTTGGGTGTTAACTAGACTCTCCAGAAGACTGCGAGATGAGAAGCGTGGAAATTTGTTTTAAAAAAATTAATTTTCAAAATGGGTATAGTAATATGTTTTAATATGAGCAGCTTGCACCATAAATTATCATAGACAACACTAGTTCAACATCTAAATTATAGCTCACCTTGTGACTCTTTAAAAACTATGCTGTATACATTTTCAACTTACATAAAATGTGTTATGTGCAGAAATTATTTACATAATATTCTTTGCACAAGGAATGTGGGCTTTGTAAGAGTGATCACTCAGCATAAAATTATGTTTGGACCTTCTGATGGAATAAATTGAGGTATCAATTTCATAAATGTGAGGCCAAAATACCACAGATAAGTTGGTGACCTGGTTCAGCCCAAGGGCTCATCTCATCTCACCACCTATTCTGTTCCCAGAAGTGCTACAAGAAAATGCTGAGGGAGAGCAGCAATAAGGCAAGGCATATGTAATACCTCTGCAACAGCTTTCAGTTACTTTCAGCTGAATTTTTTTTACATGAAATTTTCGTACATTTTCTATAAATAGCTGAAGTAAGTTTATGCATGAAAATAAATACAAATTTTCAAAAATATGAAAGCATTTATACTTCCTTCCTGGAAAAAGTGTTAGTATCACTTCAGCGATGTGTAACAATGACTATTCTTTCTTTTTTTTTTTCCCTTTTTTTGAAAAAAGAATAAAGGTTTGTACTGCATTTTGAAAAGTATGTATTATGCATCCCTTTTCTGCATTGTGCTATCACTACATTCTAGGAATTCATTTATTATTCTTTCATAGGTGACTTAAGTTAAAGAAGCATTCAAAAAGAGGTTAACCTCTCTTCACCTGGAAATTCTCAAAGCATTCTGTAGTTTGAGTGAAAATTTTGAAAAAATAGACTCTAGTGATAGCAATGATGCTTTACTTGAAAAGACTGCAGTATAAAGAGGCAGTATAAAGCTACCACAATAAAATATGTACATTTTTCAAAATTCCATAGGACCCATGCACAACTGAAGTGTTACTCCATATTCATTTGGAGAGTGGAAAGAACATTTATCTTACCCACAAGAGTCCTTTGAAGGTATTACCATCAAGGTAAAGGCAAATTCAGAGGATGTAGTTATATTTAGATATTTCAAAAGCGTTTAGCAAGGGATTTCAATCAAAGAAACAGAAGGTACAATAGAATATGAGATAGAAAAAGCTGTCTGAAGAACAAAAGGAAAAACTGCATAGCTGGAAGCTTTTCAGTTTGGCAGAGATGACTCCAATGACTGCACTCTTTCTACCCTCTGGAGCGGCAGTTCTAGGAGTTGGTTAGAGACTGGTCACAGATGAAAAGTCAATAGTTTAGATAAATGAGAGACATTATGAGAAACAAATAGCCAGTCAGGCAGTAACACAAGTGTATCAAATTAAATTTCAAAGTAAAATTTCAGCATTTCTATGATAGCTGGTGCATGATGACTCATGAAATCTTTATTTGCCCCATTTATGAACTGTAAGTGAATTCAGATATTCTGTGTGTTCCAAACTCTTAACTTTACTAAATCCTTGTCTCATATTCCTTTTGGGAGAACTAACAACTTAGTATAAATGAAGCAGGATGAAGTAAGAACTGCAAGCATTGGGCTAAATAGAACACAGAGATTATGCTTTCAGGCAATTAAATACCAAGATAAAGAAGATATACAGAAGATAAACAAGCATAACTGATACTGGAATAGACAAGCTTCGGAAAACAAGGAGAACTAGATTAAGACAAGAGTAATCCAATTGCTTAACTTGCTGAGAACCAACATCCCCATAAGAAATTTTAAGAAAATAATACTAAGAACAGAATGGGTGTGCACCTGGCAAGCTAAAGGAGAAATGCTGAATCACAAAGACCTTAACTTGTAACTTAATTTAGTGATAATTTCTGATCAATTTATCAACTACGTAGGGAGACATAATTTGTTCTAGAAAAGAAAGGAATATGAAAAGAAAATTTGATGTTTAATATTAAGGAACTTGTCTGTAAATCTCTAGAGAAGAAAGGAAAACTGATCAAATATACAAGATGAGCTGAAGGGAAAGAAGAGGGAAGTATTACCAACCTTGCAAAGACCATCACAAGAGCTGAGGGTGATATGCTTTCCTGTAGTTGAAGTGATTTCAGTTTTGTTATTAAAAATAGATTTCAAAAAATCCACACAACTACTGACCATCCTTGTGTGATCATACTTGTGGCTGGTAGCTTTTGAAAGACTTGAGATGTGTCCAAGCATCTGATTCTTATATAAACTATGGTCAGAAATCCTTAATAAACCAAACAGATGTTACCCAGAGCACAGCGGTGAAACCCCAGACAAAACTAACTTCCCCAAAACGTAGTGACTTGAGTGGGAAATCCAGTGAAGCAACAGATAAACAGATATCACTACAGAGATACAAAGCACATCAGCTGTGAAACTGAGGATAGGCAAAAAGGGAGAAGCTGAAAAATCAGGATCAGCCGAAGATGCAGTTAACAGCAAGACAGAGAGAGGACTCCATGATGAATCTCCTCATCAGTCTCTTCAGAAAAGCCTGATCTTCTGAAGTAATACAAAATGGAGTGAATGGAGTTTGGAAAGAAAATGAGTGTGAGAAGACATCAAACCATACCCTGCAGAACACCTGCAAGTGATGAGGGAGCCATGGCAGGATGGTGCACTGTTTAATTCCCACTTCATCAAAGAGCTGGAAAGAAAACAAACATTTTAGAAATCCTGTGCAAAATCTGTCTTCTTCAACTATCACATGTGTCCAAAGAGATAAAGCACAAAGGAGCCCCAGCAGTGGAACAGGGCTCTTGCAAAAAAAGAGCGCTTACCACTCTGAAAACTCCAGGGTGGAAGAAGTCCCACCTCCAGAAGGAAGCTCAAATAGATGGCTTTGTGTCCCAGAGCACACTGGGATCCCAGAGACCCACACTCATGGACTCACAGCCCCGTACAGCTGAAGAGCAGGCGATCCCATGGCACGATCCCAAACACCGCAGCATGCTCCAGCTGCTGGGGATGGGGCAGAAGGGTACGTGGGCTGCGATGCTGCGCAGCCTGTGAGCCAACAGCACAACGGACATATGAGAACTGATTTTATGAGCATTACAGAAATCAGCTTAATATATACTTGTCATGATATAAAGACAAATAAAACATGAAACAATTTCCTCTCCTGTTATCACTGCACAGCAAAGGGTAGAAATTACAACATGTGAGGCTCTATGTCTTCATCTCTGATTATTAATAATAACACTATCAAGCCCCTTCTTGGAAAACAGTAGAATAATTTGATAAAGAGCATGATGTGACAGAAAGATGGAATGAGGTAGTCTAAAAATGAACGTTAGGTAATTTTTAGAACTATGCTACTACTGCAAATCTGGTTGATAATGAAAATTTCAATTGTTAAGACAGCAATTAGACATTAAATATATTTAGGGAAAGTCTTATGATTTGTTTTTCCCTCAAGACAAGACGGAATTGGAAATCAGGATGAAAAGAATGATATTATGTATCACAAAGTGGTAACTTGACCAAACAGTAATTTTCTGTTCTTTAAATATGGTAGAAACAAGCAGATGTCCTTGTTCACACTATTAGAAGTTTGTTTCTGAGAATAAGCAGTTTGTCATCTGAAGAAGCACTATACCATACAGTTTTGTGATGCAAATTCCTGCTAACAGCAGATGTTTATTCAACCCCTGCCCCTTGATCTAATGCAACAATTCTTGATGCAGGACTTCTCCTTGGAAACCAAATGCTGGGCGTAGGCTCAAGATTCTGACAGACTTACTTGCATTTACAGTCCTCCTTACCACTGTTTCCATGGACTAAGGAAGGTAATAACGAGCATTTAGCAAACAATTTGCTTGTAAACTACTGATATATCCTATTCCTAACAACCTACAGTTCCTAAACTTAATACTACTTCAAAGCAAACATTGGTTTCTATATTCCAAGTATAGGAGAAGGAAGGTCTACATCTTTCAAACTGATCACTCTCCGTTTCATTCACAGCAAACTTATGTTTATCAAAAATGTATAACTACTTCAGGTGTTATTAGCTTCTACATTCATTTGGATAAGAGGTTACAGCAGCAGATTCCAGAATCCTAATGCTTATCTGAAAAATCTTGAGTCAAGACAAACTTGAAAAAACACTCATACCTTAAATGTAACATAATTGTTTTGATGCTTTTACAGTCAGAATATTTTATTTCAAAAATAGACCGATTCAGAGATTTTTGTTGTTCTGTTTTTTTATGATTTTTTTTGTAAAGCGGGTTCGAACAAACCATCTTGAACTAGGCAATGGTTACCCCGTAGCTGCCACGGGACAAGTACCAGGTGGCCCACAATCCCTTTAACCAAGCTGTTTGTTTATCTATTCATCCCAGGAGACAGGGAGGGAGGGGAACCCAGGAAACAATCAAAAAAACCCCAGTGTTTAGTTCTCAAATCCAGACTGAGTTCAGCAGAACTTTTCAAAGACAAACCACAGATGACTTGGAAGCTGGATAATCTTCAAGTAACAGCTCACCTGGGTCTGCAGATTTTCCAGCTGCTTTTGATGTGTCTCAATTGACTCTCTAAGGTGATTCTTTTTGTCGTTTGACAAATGCAGTAGTTTCTTCAAAGTGCTCAGGGGAATAGAGGGTAAGCACCCTGGTCTATCACACCTACAGTATAGGACCAATCAATACAAGAGAAAGAAGCAGCAAGAGAGGAATATTATGTGCTATCATTATCTTGCATTGCCTGGCAAGAAGTTATCTTTAACAATTTAAAGTGCAGCACTGTTCTCATACGGGATTGTTCTCTAGAGTGACTATAAGAAAGCCTTTGTTTTATACAATAGATCCTTCTCTGAATGCAGTCTATATCATTCCTGTTAACATCGAATGACAAAACAGGCATTTTTAATTTTAGCTGTTAGCTCTAGGAAGCAGACCCTGCTCAGAGAAATGCACTGAATGTACACTAGCATTGCTTACTAGATCTGCAAAAAAGACTAGCTGTTAATAGCATTGAAGGCAGGGAAAAGCTGCTTTCCTGTAAAGACTCTGCTAAAATCCTACAGCCAGAACAGAGCACTGACGTGAAGAGTCTGGCTGAGCATCACAGGGACAGCAGCTTTTCCTTGTGACTTAATTTCTTTTAGTAGAACAACCAGAAGCAAAGTTTCATTTTAAATTTCATTTACAAAGTTAATTTTCAAGTAGAACTGCACCTGGCATGCAGATCCCTAACATGGTTTTGTATCCTCTGCCCAAAGAAAAGGATTCCCAGCTCTCTCCATGGGTGTGCAATTGAGATATATGTTTGCTTCCCAAGCAGAACAGTTTTTTATTAAGATCCTGTTGCTGCCTGGCTCTCAGTCACATATCTGTTTGCCCTCACCAGGATGAGGCCTTGGGAACTGAAACTGTGAACATGATAGAAAGAGTGGGGCGACTCAAAAGCTAAGTTCACTGGTGGGTTGGGTCCGATAGGAACATGCCATCAATGTTTGGTGTATATTTGCACAGATAGAACAAAACCATGCACTATTATTACATCATGAGAGTGAACTTATCCTAGGGAACTAGCTGTCAACTGTGGCTTGCAAAAAGATGCTAAATGTTTTATTCTGTATAGCTACATATATACCTATATAACAATATATGTACACAATAACAGAGCAAATGACAAACAAAATGTCATTCAACATTTGCTTTCTAGATGTACTTTTACTAGGTATGATTTATTACTGTAGCAACACTGAAGGTAGCTGATGGAGGAACAACCACATCAAAAAGACTCAACTGATGAACTGAAAGGTTACTCTCCTCCCAAGCCCTAGGGATTTTTGCGCAAGTTCTTTGACTCTCTATTTTCTACACTAGAGGAATATGTCTGCACTCTCCATTTAAGGCATATATCTGGGGGCAACCCAGAGAGAGCAAATCAAAGCAATTATCAAATTATGGTTAATGTGGAACCTGATGTCTAACACTATACCTCTTTTTTAATTTCTTCTGGATACTATGCTTAACTGCATTCTTCAAGCCCGATCATTTCTCAGAGCTTGTATTAATTTAAGGTACTTAGATAAATTTAAGCAAATAGCTGTCATTAAAAATAAGAGCAAACCTTTAAAGTAACCCATTCATGGAGGAGCCTGGTTTTCATATTCCCTGAACTACCTCCAGATCCCCAAATGGGTAACATTCAGGGTAGATGAAGTGCCATGACTTGAAGTGTGAGAGATGATGGCCCATTCACAGTAGGAATGACTGAAACCTGCTGTCAGCCTTCTCATTAAAAAGTCAGGAACTGGGACCGTAAATCCTCCAAGGAGAGAAAATATGGTACCATAGAAATGACATGACATATAAAAAACTAGCTGAAGTAGTTCCAAAATGTTTCCAAGAGTAATGTCCCTAACTGGAATCACATTGCTAAGGAAGACAACATATATCATTTCATAGCTGGTATAGTGTAGCCCTGTAGCCCAGTAAATATGTATTGCCAATGCTAGCAGCAGTGCTGAGTTTGCAAGGCCTCAGGACAGCAACTTGTCAAGCTTACTTTGTCTCAACTTCTCTTGAGCTGCCTGCAACTTCGTAACTTAGCCATAGTATCAATTTTTCTAATGACCAGGAAGTTATGCCTAATTTGCTTTATTTTTGCTTGTCTTTGTATGGTATAACTGTAGTTTTATATAGAAATTTTCAGTAGAAGATATGGTATGATAGAAGAGGCCTTGAAACGTGAGGACACAGGGCATGGTCTAGAGAAGTGCAGGAGTGGGATGGTAAGAGATGGAGCATAGGCTGACATTGGAGGTCCCAGCGCTATAAACAACTCACTGACAGTTGAAGAAATGCGTACTCAGAACTGCACAAAACCACGTTTAGAGGTACAAAGAGAACAGAGAACAAGCATCCATTTGCATGAGATGCACCATATGTAGGAAATTTGGTTGTACCATGAGCTAATCTGTAAAGAGTGAGCAAGGTGTATGGCATGTTAGCAAACTTCAAATATTCAAAATATTACTTCAAGAGGCTCCTAAGATGAGGAGGGAGAAATCAACAGTATCATGTTCCTCATGGTTAAGGATCTGAGCTGCATGATCCCCTCTTCTTTCTGAAACATCCAGTGGGTGGACCCCCAAGGGGCACTGGATGGCTGAGCATATCAGGAAAAGCAGCAGAGACTAGGAAGTATATGTATGACAACTCTATGTTATTATACTTTTTCTGTAAATACTTACTTTTTTTTTTTTTGTCCTCTAATGACTACATCTGGGATAATAAATATTATTTAATTAGACTGTTAAGATTTCAATTGGACTTAAAATAAATTATTGGCTTTACATATAACATGTGTTTCTTTTTTTGCCCTTAATAAAAATTTAAGGGTAATGACATATAGATACAACTCTGCTTACAGAGGCCATTTCATGCCAGGATTTTACATAATTAATACATGTTACTCAGAACAATCATAATTCCCTTCCTTCACCTATCGAAACAAACCAAAAAGACTCAACCATGTGATTTTTCTTTCCTAGTACAGTTTCTGGAAGTTCACTCATCATCTAGCAGTAGTTTGAATGTTTACACTCTTTTGATTCCTACTTGGTCAAAACTGAATTAATTTGTTCTTGTGTAGAGCCTGTTGTGTGACTTAGGTAGTAGTAAAGTGGACATAATATTTTCTAAATGTTGCTTCCTATGTGACAGAAGTCAGTATTTTTCTAATTATCAGTCCAACATCTTAAAGGTACTTAAGAGATGAGTAACCAGTAAAACTGCTGTCAAAATGTCATATTGTGGGCAAGGCAAATAATTGAATACTGTGTATTAAATTCACATTGCTGGCTTTCGTTTCCACCCCACAGAATTCCAACACCTGCAGTAAGCAGTCACAGAAATGCAAAATAATTGTGCTATTATTGTGGAAGAAGCAGCTCTAGATGGCTTCATCTCTGGCTACCTTCCTGTTCCACTGGTTTTGCTCCAGAAGGTGATCAATTACATTTGAAGTGCCCTGGGGAAGTCAGACAGATATTAAATTTTAGGACTTTTTATTTATTTATTCAAGACATCATGTCTTTCCAAAGCTGAAAATTAGTACCTTGCATGCTGCTTTGAAGTTGAACAGTATGAGGTTCTGATGCTCTAAGGCAAATTTTGGTGAACCCTGTTCATTTGACGTTTATCGATAGTTTTTCTGTGTTATGGTGGAGACCTGGCTGGTACTAATCCAGGTTGAGCATTAAGTGCTGTTGCTCATGAAAGTGAAATATTCAATTCTGCTGTAACAATTTTGCAATCTTTAGTGTATGAAGATATATGTATCTAATGAGTGAAGAAAATAATTTGATATTTTTGACTCTACACTGAAGCAGAGGAACATACCTGAGAGAAATTTAAAATTTCATACACCACCTGTGTCTTTTTCCTTTTCAACTCTAAAGGTAATTTAAATGTCATAGTCTTCACTCTTACTGCTATTACAGTGGTCTCCTTTCTGCAAATGGACAACTTAATCAAGAAAATACAGTATTTCAGAGACACTGAGGGGAAAAATAAACCAAATTATTACAGGAGCTTTTCCACGAACACACCTCTTATTAAACTTTTGACTTGGAACATCTGTCTCCTCAGTTCTTCAGAATGACTTGTGCTGTACTTATTTAACTGTATTATGATAAACTGAAACATGGGATTAGTTTCCTATTAGAAAGCCAGAAGATCAAACTGACCATCTGTAAAATAAATGTTATCATGGGATGGCTGGAAGCTGAGAGAAAAAATATTGAGAATTAAACCGGAATTAAACTGGCAAGACCTCTCTTCACAGTGTATTGCTGATATAAAGAGTACAACAAAACAAAACCCAGCCATATAAGCCTTCCAGTTTCAGACTTCGTCTTTCCCAGCTGTAAAGCATAAAGGGTCCAGCCTTGTGTGTGCTCCTGGTATGCAAGGAAGGGTGGTTTAACTTTAATGGGAGCACTTTTCTGTATAATAATACTTGTAAAAAGAGTTTATGGAGTTAATTAAAAATTATGGTTAACCTACAGACTTAGATTTAAATTTTTGCCTCTATTCTTCTTTTCTTGAATTAATGAGGCCTGGTATACTACAATGGTCCAGACTGCTGCAGTCTCTCTTGTGTGTCTTTGGAAGCGACCAAACAAAAACTGACAAAAATGAAATCAGCAAATCGGTTCTTACAAAATGTTGACACATTCTTTAGGAAAAGATGCAAAATGAAGCAAGAGAGCATTAAGAAATAAAACATAGCATATGTAGAAAGAAGCAAATGAAAGAGCGGCAGTATATTCTCAAGGTGCTGGAGAAAGCTGAAGCAAAGTGTTTTATTTTTATGACTTTTTTTGGGTATTACCTTGCTAAATCCTAACTCTGTTTCACTTTATAGAGTTCCATTTATATTGGCTCACCACACTGAGCAACAACGGTGACTTCTGCTGCCTGGCCTCATTTATAATGAGTTGCCTCTTAGGGTTTCACAGTCCATTTGTCACCTACAAACTAAACATGTTCCAGAGTGAAGCTACCAGCTTTGGGCTTAAAAAAACCCACAGCCAGTTATCCTGTGCCGGAGCAACATGTTTGACTACTTTGCAGAGTTTACAGTTGAAGAACGTACATCAGGGAAGGAAATTTTATCTTTATCAAGAAGCAGACGTGGACAGGAAGGTAACTGGAGCAGGTAGCTGCCAGGACACAGGCCTGAGTGATGTTATGTTGCCCTGAAAAAGGGCTTTCTTCCAGTGGCTGCAAAAACATCAGGGCTGTCTCTTTTCAATTAACTACCTACCTGATGTAAGGGTTGTGTGAGATTGATTACCTCATTTCTGCTAAGTCCTCTGAAAAGCCTGAAACGCACAGGAAGCACCTCTTCATCGTTAAACGCCACTAGGTAAGTTGCAAACTCCTGCATACCTATAATTTGGAGACATGCTTTAAGTGCCTAGTGTGGAAATGGAAATAGAGATGTGTGGTTAGTAAAGCACTCTGCAGAAATGTGTGGTTATTTACCTATCAACAGCTTTTTGACATCTCACCTGTTCAACAGCAGCAGCTATCCTCAAATACTTTTTAAAATGAAAGCCATTCCCACTTGCCAAAAAAACCAAAATACAGCTGTAGCAAAAGAAGATACTTCAGCATCTATTTGTAAAATCTGCTCGCTAAAAAGACTCCAGTGTCATGGGAGCTTTCAAACGACACTTTAACTAAATAATTTTTCCTGAAGCTGAATATATTCCAATCTCCTGCAAAAAACACTGACAGACCAGGCAAGGTTTCTGAACACAGATGCGTTTAAGTTCCAAAAAACTTTACTGAAGCACTCAAGATACAACTTTAAGGAGTGCTCATCAATTTATTAGGCATGTCTGTACCAAAGCAAATAATAATGGAGTCCTTAAATTATGTGGATGCTTTATATATTTAATTTCAGGGCTTAAATTCTACAGATTTTAACTCCAAAGATTTATAAACCTACCCACTAACACTTAGGTTTGAAAAATAAATTGTTGAGAATCTCAAGGCCACAGGAAAGCAGGGAAGCTGACTTGTCATTCCTTTGTCTGAGCTTTAAGCAACACTCCCACAGAAGCAGAAGTATATAGATACATAAAATCAGGATAAAAGAAACCAGAATCCAAAGAAATCCATGTAGAATAACCAAAAATAAAAAGCACATTTTGAACAAGTAAGAGAAAGACCTATTTGGGTTGTTTTTTGTTTGGTGGGTTGGGTTTTTTTTGTGGTGGTGTTTTTTTTTTTTTTTCCCCAAAAATGTCTTAAAACATCTTTTTCACATAGGAACTTCCTTAAAAAAAAAAAAAAAAAAGAAAAGAAAAAGAGAAAAGTGATCACATACCTATGTCTCTTTTTTTTATTCTTAACTCATTTTTCAAGTAACCCATAAAGTTTTACTCCACAAGATTTTTTATTTTCTATATATAAAACATGGAAACAGAGTGCCATAAGTATGTGAAAATAAGCCTATAGCATCTTCTCATTCTGGCAACTGTTGGCGAAGTTTGCATTTCTATATATTCTTGATTTTTCCATTGTAGTATCTTTGTCATAGCTTTGGTTCAATAGATCCAGCATTTAGAAAGCTCAGTGAAAGTTTACTTACTTCTGGTAGCATGAACTCCGACCTACCTGAGGTTTTCACCAGCCCCTTTTACTGAGTGCCAAAGCTGGGTCATCCAGTTCCATCTCCCAGAATTGCTGCAGACAGTAACAGATGCTTACACAAAGCTCTGACCTAGAGGATGTTACAGAGATGATTGCAGTGTGGGATTGGTATAAGAACAGTCTTTTTCCTTGGTATGTTGCTATGCAGAACATACGATAAGTATGGTTTATATGACAAATAAGGCTAATTATGAAAAAGCCCCAAATGGTCTTTTCTCTTCTTTCTCTTCCAAGTCAAGTATCAAAGTTCTTGGCAGTGGGCACTAGTGAATTTTATAGCCCATCTCATCGCAGGCAGTGCTAGGTAACCACTGCTTACATTATATGGGGAACATGCAGTGGCTCCCACATTTCTTTTACTGCAAACAAAGTTAAGGGCTACAGGGGGAGGGAAGTGTGTGTGTGTGGGGGAAACCCATCATAAAAACATGAGAATTGTAGAGAAGAACTGCAGGACCTATGGGACCTCAAAAGAAACTAACAGGTAGCAGGTAGCCAAAAATACTAACGGAGGTACCTGTTTGTGCGAAGAGCTGAGCTGGGATACTCCCACAGACTGTCTTGGATGCTGAAGCCCTGCAAGAGTTCAAAGGCAATTGGACAAATTTATGAAAGTGGACTGCCTCAAAGGCCACCGAACACAAACATGCTGCCTCTGGTCAAGAGCAACCTGAGCCATAAGTCATGGGAGACTAGGAGAATGGTCTGGTCTGGGGAACCTGTTCTGTAGACCTGCCCTGCCCTTGTTCTCTTCCCTAACCATCCCCTCTTGGCCACTGGTATGTCCAGCCAGCATCCCCACAGGAGTCAACTGTTCCCAGCATAAATGGAGGTACATGCAGGCCACGTCACACCAGAAGCATTTACAAAAGAAATGTGCTGCCCTGCTTGTGCTAAATACATGGAAAATTAGAGTCCCATGAACAGGAGATGAGAAAGCACAGAAAACCGCTCAACATTGTGTTATACTGTAGGAACAATAAATGAACAAACATTAAATGGACTGCATGCAGAAGCCACAAATCGTGGTCTAAAGGTGCAAATACTGTACTCACATTGTGTTGTCCTAGGGCGATGAATAACAACAACATGGGCAAAGACTGCAGTATTTTTTTTAAGAAATGACAGGACACAGAGAAGTGATCCAGAATGTGTGAAAGGAGAAACGATGTGGAGCTGGCTAAAACGGAGCTAAATCAATTGTGTATAATGGCTGTATTGTGAAAAAATTCAGAGCTGAGTAAACTTCCAGAAAATATTTCTCACCCTCTCATGTGCCCAACACAATTTGTTTCAGAAGAATGGAGAGACAATTTTCTTTTGGTGAAACATGTGGAACACACAGTATGGGAAGAATTAATAAAATTTATGTATTACATTTTTTCTGGTAGCAACAGTTTCTTCTAACGTTTTTCTAATGGTGATAAACTGTAAGCATTTTGAAGAAACCTAGCTTATACTTAAATATATTCAGTGTATAAAATGTATTTGAAATTAAGTTTTGCCAGAACCTTTTGCATTAGAATATTTTCCTAAGGAAATTTCCTCATTGAAGTATGCCAATGAAGTATTACCAATGTCTTAATTGGTCATACTAATTATTTATTGGCTAATATATAGGCACATGCAGGTGTAACTTGTTTTCTTACTCTTAATCCGAGGCTTACTGAGAGCTGCTGAAAGTACTGTTGTGGTCCCTGGTGAATGGACCTGAGGATTAAATACCCAGTTATCCGGATGTTACAGGCAGTCCTGTACAGTTTGTGTTCAGCAGAAAAAGTGCACAATTACAGAGTGGCATTATGGGGTAAAGACAGGCAGGAGAGGTTATGGACAGCACACCCTGTGTGACCGTTCCCCCAGCACAGCCACCCTTGCTCCTTGTGACTGCAGAACTGGCAGTTCAGTTCTCTAATCCAGTCCCCCTCTTCTTAAAACATCCTTAGATATTGCCTCTCACATCTGACCAGGTTAGCTATGGGCCTCAGTGCATCTTTAGAAGTAGGGACTTTTGCTTAGTTTTATGCTTTGCCGGGGCCAAATTGCCTTTGAGGTGATCCATGCAAGTCAGCAATTGTCACTAGTTTTGTAAATCCCATCAGCAACAAGCAAACAAGCCATGGTACTTACTGCACCCATAGGTACTGAAAGGGATGAGCAGCACCGTGTTCTCCTCTGCTCCCCATTAATGTCCTCGATATCACAACTTGTGCTCGGCCGAGGTGTCTGGTCTCTCAGATGCAGTTCAGAGCTGCAGAGAAGTCACCAGAGGATGGTTCTCATGTGCTGCGCATGCCCACGAGCTTCACAGCGGTCCCAATGACCTGGGCTCACTGACTGAGAACCAGTGCTTCATTTATGTCTAACCGCTGGTAAATTAAATGCCACAGTAAAAAGAAAACCCAGTGGAATGAGAAAAAGGAGGAAAGTTGCATAAAATACTATCAGAAATCAAACCTATGGCTCCCTTTGTACAGGAGATTAACCGTCTACTTCAGTTCACGCTTGGATGACTCCCCATTTTCAAAAATGAGTGACAAAGTAAGCAGGCACGCCACTTTAGCTTTTAGGATTCATGCACTGGAAGTATTTTATTCCTTCCACCCTTCCTCCCCAGCTAGTGTTGAGGCCAAGACAATAAAAATGTTGGTTTTTTTTTTTTTTTCTTTCCAGAGTCAAAGTAACAGATGAATCTGGCCAAGAGGAGAAAGGTAGTTAGCCAGAGATATAGACTGGGGCTGCGTTTAGCAGGTGGAATCAGAAATATGGAGACTTAAGCCTATCAATATATTTCCAGAGACCTGTGTAATAATAGCAATTGAAAGCTTTTATAGCTACACAAATCTGTCAAACACCACTTCGGTGATATTTCAGGAGGGAATTGGGCAAAAAGCTTTTTACAGAGTTAGGGGAGTTCTGTCACACCTGATCTATTTGATACTGCTTTTAAGTATTGCAATAGCACCTACATGCCCAAAGTAGAAAAGGGAGCACTATCAGGCAAACCTAAGCTGAAGTACAAAAGACAGCAACTCTTCTGAGGCAGCCGAAAGCCCTTCCCCAAAAGCACACTTTCGATGGTAAGTGTAGGATGAGCAAACTAGACTTGGGAAGAAGCAGAGCTGGGTGATGCAAGAAGCTCAAACTGTGAAAAAAAAATAATCTCCAAAATAGAAGAAAGTTCCTTTTTCAAAGTGACAAATTCATGTTTATATTGTAAAAAAAAAAATCACTGCCTTCAAAACAGAACCTAATTATTCCAGCCACCAGCATAGAACCGAGGACTTAAAGACCCTAAACAAAACAGAGTAGCATGTTTTATTTATAAGAAAGCCATACTAAGATTGTTTATTACTTTCACTGCTGAGTTTTTATGAGAAAGCTCAGGTTTTATTCACATTGCATATATTTGTGATACACACTGGAATTAAGAAGTTCTCCAAAAACCAGATTAGAGTTTTTAAAACATTGCTTTAACTTGGACACACCAAGGGTCTCACCTTATTTGCATGCATATATAAGCATTTTATTTAATATTTAAATATTTGAAACTTTTTGTATTTGCCTTTACTTTTTTCTTTCGTTGCTAGTGGAACAGAAATGGCTTGAGCTCACTGCTACTAAAGCATTGGGGGGGGTGTGTGTCCTTTCTCTTATTCTGGTCTTCACCTTTCTGTTCTCTTGAGTGAGAGTACAAATGGACTGCCCTTTAGGATGACTCAGCTTCAACATCACTCAGCAGCCAGCTGCTCACTTAGATTTGTACTTGCTTATCCTGTTCCTTTTGCTTCTTAAATTAAACACTGCTTAGGTCAAAAATAAACCGGCTGACCAGCCAATGACCTTGCTTAGATCCCAGTTTAGCTTTTGAATTGCTGATATCCGTCTACACAAAACATGCCTCTTAAGAGGTGTCAGGGCATTTACTGATCTTTGTTCCCACATATATTTTCCAGACAGAGTGACAGCTGCACAGCTAGTACATCAGTTATCCGGTTACCCTGTATGCCAGGCATGCAAAAAATCTCCAGAAATTGCCACTGGTACCATTTTTGACCTGTGCCCTCCCCCTGTGCTCCCCTTCTACTTTTCCAAGTACATTTAATGGATTAGCAATGACATCCAGAAAGAAAAAAAGCCATGAAAAACAAGAACCAAAGAAACCCTGCCCTTCTGGGCCAAGCGGTTAAGACTTGCTTATTGCTGTGTCCTTCCAGTGTTTGCCCAGACTATATTGCATGGATGCCACCAAGGGGTTTAATTCCCAGTAAAAGTCTGCTTATCATGAGTTGCCCTTATTACTTCCAAAGGCACACCCACCATACCTACTGTACCAGCTCCAAACCCTAGGAAAACCAGCTGGAACCCAAGGCATTTGGAGCAGTGAATAAGGCAAGAACCTGGAAATATGTTGCAGATGAGAGAAAGGAAGAGCCTTTGCAGTTTGGAAGAGTAACAGACTTCTGCTCTTTGCTTGCCCAGACAAAAACTCCAACTTGAAATAACATAATCAAGCATAACAACTTTGTAGGCAGGATGACTCGGAAAAAAGCAAGACCAAGTTGATTCTTTTTTGGCTCTCCTATGATAGAGTCCATACTGGCATAAAATTTTAGATATCCCAAATGCTGGTGAATGTCTTGTTACCAACCATAAATTGTTGTTTCATGGAAAAGCACATAGAAGTTTTTAAGCCAGGTCTTATTTAAAAAAGAAACCTCAAGAAGAACACTTACTAAGATTGTGGCTCCTTTTTGGTTTGTAATTTTTCACGCATTCTGATCACACGGCTGTTGTTATAAATGAAATATCCACCCTGACTTCTGTTCTCTGTGTTTATTCCAAATATTTGATAGCACTTCTTTGACTTTCTTAATTTTCTAGATAGTAAAAAATGAACAGACTGTTACTTTTCTATTTTTTTAAATACTTAACATACTTCCAGTTTAATGGCCATTGCCAAGCTGTGTTTGGAAAGAGTTTGATCGTTGACATTGGCTATAAATGTGAAAGACAAAATAATAGCAAAACCAAGAAAAAAAATATTACAAACCTATCCTCAATGATGACAAAGTAAGTCAGAGACTTCCAAATACTGGCAGCTGATATAGTAAATATGAGTCACAAAAGAATTTCCTGCATAATCATGAAGGTGAAAATTCAAAGCGCTTTGCTTAAACAGAAGATAAGTAGAGTTTTTAACAAATAATTGAGGTAGCTTTAGATTTCAGGTGTTCTTCCAGAGAACACAAAGCCACAGCTGTGCTGAGGAGGAGATAAAAGGGATCAGCATACCTACAGAATACTGCACAATACTGATGTTCTCAGGAGGTATTCCCAAGGATGTCCTAGATCTGCTCTGAAGATGATCTGGCCAAGAAGACAATCCAGGTTCTCTATTTCCTTCCCACTTTTCAGAAGAATATACTAAGTGGATAAAGGTATTCATGTGAGTAGGAATTATGAGCCAAACTGTTTTAACAGAAAATTGCAAAGAAGCAAGTACAGGCGGCACCCAGAAACCAGTGCAGGAAAACACTAGCTGGTGTCTAACAGCAGAATAGTCCTCTTGAAAAAACACAGTTGTATAAACTATCAGCAGCCTTCTATGTTACACACTTGCTGACCGGAGTGGCTCAGCTACAGGCAGAAACTCCAGAACGCCTACTTTGACATAGGTTTGATTTAATCTGCCAGTGACAGAGGAACTTTTTCTCCATTTCTAAGAAAGGGAACCAGCATTTTAGATATTGCTTTCATTTATGCGTTACAACTATCCCACAGCATTTTTGTTCTCTCTCTTAAATGGAGGAACCATTCTTTTAATATTTTGCATCTTACCTTTGCTTCTCTTCAAGCTCCTGACACATCCTTTCTGCATTTTCCTGAGCATACAGTAATACAGCCTGAGCAGGAGATTTTGTCAGGGGAAGGAAGAGGAGAATCAACTTAATTTTGCATCTGGTAAAACAGAGCAAGTTGCATCCTCCTGTAAAGAGAAAACGGTCTGGATCTCATGCTGCTTGCAAAGCTATCCCTTATTCTGAAAGCTGACCTGGTGCTTCTGCTTAATGTTTGCCCACTGGAAACTGAATCTCAGTAAGTTGAAAAGGCTGGTTAGCCTTTGCTCCCACAGTTCAGTAGAGGAGATGGAGCTGAAGGCAACAGCAGGATACCCTGATGCTGGCCTCTTGAAGGAATTTGCTTTCCACGGAGGCAAAATAAAAAGCAAAAATAGTCCTGTGAGATGAGAAAAATGGAGAAACAAAACCAATGGCTTTGACAAGTAAAAATAAAATAAATAAACAGCAGAACATAGTTAGAAACGGCAGACTCTTTTTATACTAGAAAGTGTGAACACTGTAAAAATAATAATTTACAAAGTAGTTTAGGTTCAATGGTTACCAATGGTTTACCTATCTGTGTCTGCTGCTGGTTCTCCTCTTCTATGTTTTTATTAATTCAGCAAAATTGTCTGTTTCCAGAGGGAAGAAGCCTTGCTGTTTTCACTCCCTGGAGAAACTACAGAGAGAATTCAAGTCTGCATGCAAAGAGACAGAAGACTTTGGAAAGAAGTAAATGGGAAAAAAGCCTAATTTATTTGTTTTCTCCCACAACACAACTGATTTAAACATAAGGAAACATAAAAAATGCAGCACATGTAAACTTCGGGAAGTATAATCAGCCCAATTGCTTAAAATCTTATCTTGGAGGAGTGATAGAATTTGATCCCAAAGCTACTACATACTTCCTCCTCGGTAACAGTAAATATGTAATTAACAGCAAACTGTTCTGTTGATCTTCCCTATCGTTTAATGCTACCAGTGGGAGAAATTTCAAAAACCTTTCATTCAGTTTGTTCTTAACATGGTTTACAACAATTACATTAAAAACAAACTGGAGAGTTTTCCAAAAGCATGCCGTTGTTGATTTTCCATGGGAATGCCCTGGGTCCTATAAACCAGGTGTTGCTGTAGCATATTGGAAATTAAAAGCAACATTTCAGAATTTGTATGAGAACTTATGTATGCTACAGTGCCTCGCCAAGTTCATGCAAGAGAGGTTCTTCCCAATGCTTTAATTGGCATTTAGCTTCTTTTACAGCTTGTTCACCTAGGCAGCCTGCACAAAGTAGTCACTTAAAGTGTAGCTTAGAGTGTTATAACACACATCTTTACAGGAAATAAGGACATTTATTTGACAATTGCCATGACAACTCAGCCATGTTAGATTTAAAAATCATTAATTTTGTATCTGTGAGATGCTGAGTGCTTTTCCACCTCCGGGCATTCAGAGGAAGAAGGAGCGCTTGCTAAACCACCTGGAGGTACCTTTTCAGTGTGAGCTGCCTGGGGCTGGGTACAGCCCAGGGGCTGGGGGAGGCAGGGGCATCGTCACCTGGGAGAGCTCACCCGCAGAGCCTCAGTCATGTGCGTAAACCCAACAAAAATTATTCACAGGTTTATTGGACTGAGCGGTATATTTACCCATTGATGTTACCAGACGGCTCACAATAAGCCCATTCTGAGTGAGAAAACGCAATTTGGTTGCTGCAGACCTACAGATGCAGGAAGAGTAGCGAATAATGCAACCTGCAATGATCAGAAAATACTTGTTCAACAAACCCAAAATATTCCTTAGGAGCATGCCGACTGCTGAATCTTTTTGACAAAAGCAAGATGGGAAGTGCAGGGGGATGGGATGGCAAGCTTGAAGATGTACAGATGAAAAGATGGCTGCCTCCCAAAGACAGGATTTCATAGCTTCCAGACGGCCTGGGAATAACTAAAATGTAATTTGATTTGCTTTAGAATAATTGCTTTACAATTCTCTCTTCTAGAAAACTTGGAATTCAGGTCTTTGCTGTAATAACATGTTTGCAATTAGTACACGTGCATTTGAAGGAGAGAGGTTTTTTTCTTTCTTCTTTTTTTTTTTTTTTTTTTTTTTCAAAAGGATGAGGAAAGTGATGGGGAAAGAGAGAAGGAAATAAACATTCTTTCACAGAAAGGAGAATTTCCTCCTTTTAAAGCAGTTTTCACTACTGCTGTTAAAATTCAGGTCCATTGCCATGGAGAAGTCAGTTGGTCAAATTAGAAAGTTTACATTTTGTTTTTTTAACTGAAGATACACAGAAGAACTGTATGTATTAACAAACTAATATATTTAGTAAATTTTCATTCTGCTGTTTATACTTTCCCCTGAACCACTCTCTCTCTCCTCCTCTTGCACTTACCAGTCTCAAGAGCAATCACTACAGTCTTGCTTGCTAAGCAAGATTCTTCTTTAAAATGAAGTATCTCTAAATAGCGATCACTCACTATTGATGCTCTTTTTAAACAGCCTAAAGAGTCTGCAAGTATAAAGAAGGTTTATGAACAAAGTGTAAAGTTACACAATAAAATGCTACTGATTTTTATTGGCAAATAAGGGTAGCTAGCCCTTGTGAACCACAAGCATGTACTCAACAGCAATATGAGCATGCACACAACGTAGCAAAATATTGCCAACGGGTTGATACTGCATACCAAGCTGCATACCAGCTACGTTTTTGCCTTTTAATGTCATTCACTGTAGCCTTTTTTAACGATGATTGAGATGAAGAGATACATGCTATGAAGGAGCACATCAAGTTGTTATAACCTTTTCTTTGAAGGGTGGATTTTGCACAATCCTCAAGAGACTTAGAGGCACATGCAATGTTTCTTAATACATTACGGCCTGTGTAATCGATTGTTACAGTTTTGATTAATTTACCTTCTGACAAAGCAATAACACATGCCTCTACAATGCATAGAACCCGCTAGCTATAATGTTAAACAGATTTCTCAACAAATGATCTGCCACCCAAAGCCAATGTAGTGGAATTCACAAGTTTCTTCTCATCTTAGCAGTACTGTTTTCAAAAAGATGACTTACTTGGTTTTGAATTGCATGAGACTATAGCAAAGGAATCATAATGTCTGGCATCCAAGCTATCCAACATGTGTACCTAACAAATATCATAAACAAATACACCACAGCCACAGGGTGCTCTTTGATTCATACAAATGGATTTACTAACTCAACCTGACAACTCAACTGATTAGAGAAATAAAGTCTCTTGGATAACACCAGTGTTGATAATAACATTTTCCAAATAGGACAGCTATATTTCAAGCTGAAAATGAATACACAATTGCAGATTGTTAGAGATTGTAGAAAAGCTTGTACAACAGCTAACAATAAAAAGTAGGTATCTCATGAAAGACTGACTCTTTTCTCATCCTTGTTTATACTAGTGGTTTTTAATTGATATACATCTTAGCCAAGACACACGTCAATGTATAAGGTAAACTGCTGAGCAGGACACAAACTGCTGAGCTCTGCTGGGCATATTATCTGTGCAGGTGGCAACGTAGGCTAGCCAACAGAGGCACTAATACTGCCAATGAATCCTCCTTTCTCCATCCCTCTGACCACCTCCCTTAAATCCCTCCTGCCCCTGGGAAGCACAGTGTGCCCAAGGGAGTGGGCAAGGATGAAGAACCAAGGCTGGAGACACTCACTGCAGCAACCTCATCTGGGGATGGGAGAGTGCATGGGCAGCAACGGCGAAGTGGCAGAAAAGGAGAAAGTCATATTCTTTAGAAACACCTACAAAAAAATAAAATGTACAGAAAAAAGTTGGGAACTTCTGGTTTATATCGTGCATTGTAAAAAGATGTCACCAAGCCCCATCAAAGAAGCTCTTGGAACTAAAAGGAGACAAGCCAAAATCTGCAATGTTTCTGATGCCCGCTTGAAATATTTAGCTGCAACCAAAGAGAACCAGAAAGCACTCAAACTGCTCAAGGGAGAATACTAAGATGAAAGAAGATATCATTAAGTTAATTTTGCATACAGGAGATCAGTACAAGACAGCTCTTCCTTTAAAAAGAAATAGCAATTTTGTGATCTTTAAAATTAATTTAGATACTCTCATTGCTTTTACAGAAAGCTTTCCAGAGAAAATTGAAATGTGAAAGAGTTCTTAGAATTAAGAATAATTTGAGATGATGGGACAATGATTAAATGATGCTGTAACACTTGAGGAGTGAACTAGTCTCATTACCAGGCTCTTTTTCTTTCACTAGCAGTGAATTTTTAAGAGCAATTTTGCAAAAATTATCAGAAATGTCCATTTATGTAATAGTCTCCTGTTATTTAAAAAGCTTTCATTGACACTATAAACTGTAAACTACTCATGAACATAAAAACTAACAATTGCCAGTGGATTTGATATGATTCTAAAATTGAAAATAATTAATGAGATGTTATCATGAATTCTTGATTGCTCCAAAGAGCCTGTTTCAAACCAGAAACTAGCAAAATAAGCAAAATGTACTAAATTAGAGAGGATTTTTTTCCCAAAGCCCAAAATTTTAAAATTGAGCCTAAACGTGTTTTGTGTTCTTTTGAACAGTAGAAAACAGCCATCCAAGAGCTGAAGATGGCATATTAGAAACAGAGACTGATTGCTTCTCCCAACTAGCAGATTAAGTACAGAACTTGAGGTTCCTTTTTATGTGCAGTTTTGAAATGGTGCAAAATGTCAGCTCATATAAAATGGATAAATATGTGCAGTACTGGGAACCCAAAGTTATACTTGTCAGTGCACCCACAATAGTACATCTTGGCCAAGGGAAAATTTAAACAGATGTTACAGCTCCACCTACTGAACCAAGAAGTAAGAGTTGGAAGGGGTATAATTAGTCACTATAATGAACTGTAGCAACTAAGGATCTATGCAGACCCCGAAACAGATATTTTTGTTTTTGACACATCCATCTGATTAGCACTTCCACTCCAGCTCAAGATCAGGTAGTGTCAGATACAGTATGCCATCCTAAAGAAGTAGGAGGCAATCAACTTGCCCTGTTAGAAGGAGCAGTCTGGTTTTGAAACTCGCAGGAATTGTAACGGGTTCATTTCTGCATTTACTTAAAGTCATTGGCTAGCACGAGAGTCAAGTTTTATATGCGCAGCTTTCACTTCAGAAGGATGCTGCCACTCTGGTGGTTTTGATGAAACCACAGATACTCTGTCTATTCAAGGACCATGAAGTGAACAAGCATTTTGCAGCCCTTTAGTGCCATTTTTTTCCACGTATGACAAAAACTAAAGAAAAGGTTGGTCAATGTGAAGTTCACTTTAAACTGGAGGAATATCTGGGAGATTAAAAAAAAATAAATCAATCTCATAAAGAAATATAATCATGTAGCTACAGTTTTAGCAAGTAGACTCTACTCTTTAATCTAATGGCAGTAAGCATGAGTCAAATTGCTATTTCAGTGAATGCTGGTCTCATATATATGGCTACTAGGTTCAAAGAATGGCTTCGAGCTAGAAATTCTGGTTATTGAAGAAAGCTTTCACACAACAGCAGATCAGCCAAGTATTTCCTACACATTGGAACCATGTTGACAGGAGTCATACCTGAAAGATGCTGAAGTGAAACTTCTTAATCAATAACTAGTGTTTAACGCTTACTAAGAAAAGCGCAAAGGAATGTGTCAACACAGCAGAATAGGAAGAGTATGGATAGCATAAATCTTTCCTGCCACCCAAAAGATTCTTCCAATGAGCCGAAACAGTGTTCTCTGAGTCTAAAAGCTAGCAGATCTAAATATTGCACCTGAAGCAATGGAGTATTCAACAATATGACAGATACAATAGGTGAATGATGAGGCGTTTAGTCCAGAGGATTACCAGAATCCAAACACCCACAGAGCACTGGCAACAACGTGACACAAAACATGCAGAGCCCAGAACGTCAAAACAAAATTATAATTAAAAAAAGAACCTGTACAGAGCGTAAACCAAACAAGAGATGACACTGATAATAATTGGATCTTGAACATATGCCTGATGTTCTCATGCTGTAATTAAACAAGGTAAAGTGCTGGAGAGATGATAGCTAAAAAGAAAACATTTAAATCAGTGGGTTGGGAATGTGGAGTCAGACTCCTTGAAAGGTAAACTCAACTGTGTGCATCTTGATCCTGCATATAGTGAGTTTTGCTTGCCACTTGTCTGTGTAAAGGAATTTTCTTGACAAACACAGTCTGAAATGCAGACTTGGAACCCAAGCCAGCAGGAAAGGCAGGCGTGGGAGGAAGGTAGTTGATAAGGAGCCAATCCCAAAATAGCCAAGAGTGGATGAAGGTGGCAGTTTCCATCAACGCAGAGAGATGAGACTTATAAATTGGAGATTTATAGCGTAAACATCCCCTTTTCTTCTTTGATTCTTACAGACTCAGTGAATGAACAAGGAAAGCAAGGAAACCAAACATCTGTATTAGGGTGGTTGAACAGTGATAATGACAGCATTCAGCATGAACTCTTCTGAACTGACGTGTTTCATGGAGGAGCTGGAGGACATGGAGAGCAGACAGGTTTTAGCTGACATGAACAACAAACATGACTCTGTGACATTTCCACTACCGAAAAAGTTATGAAAACAATTTACGAATTAAAGGCAACAGTATCAAGAATCAATTGGATCGATCTTTCTTTGCCTTACAGCTGCCTCCCCCAACTAAACAAAATGATTTTGAAATAGCACACATTGGTGGAGGGAACAAAAGAAGGTAAACACCAACTGAACCAAGCTCTGAACTCTGGGGTGAGAGGGGTAATATATGGAGTTGATTAGACTTCATTTCTTTCTAATATCACTTTCTCAATTTGTAACAAATGTAAGAACGTGGCAGCACATTACGAGATACGAAGAGATTCTGATTTCATAGGAAAAACGACGAAGAGCAAATACAATATGTTAACAAAGAGAACTGGGAGTCAGTACTTAAAATAGAACAAATCACAGAGAAGTCCATTAAATATGACTGAGAACCAAGATAATGGACTTAATATTTAAAAGTGATTGAACAAAGAAGGGATATGTAAATGAAACGAATATACCGCTAGCAAGAGATGAGACTCCAAAAATGATGGAAAAAGTGAATATTGTCAATAAACCACGTTTAGAACAAAAGAAAAGTCAATTTATTTTCAGGAGGAGTGATTATTTTTTTTTTTGGTCCCTCAGAAATGATGTTATTATTTACCTAGCGTCTGCAGCGAGGGTGGCACTGGACAATTATGGTTACAGGAGACTCTAATCACGAAGCGGTGCATGCTGCGGTGGCATTGCAGCAACACCCTGTCCCACAGGCTCTCCAGCCTGAATGCTGAAGAATCACAAGTGACCTTCAGAGGTCATTTAGAAGATAGCAGTTAACACTTGCTTTTTGCTGGAGAAACCAAAAGGCTTAGGTTCCTGCAGTCCTTTCTGATCCAGAGTGTTTTCCAATTCAAAACAGGAAACCTGCAGCGACTCATTGCTTGACACTGCTTACCGAGCAGCCACTTTGAGACTTCAAGCAACGAAAAGCAAGTCCTCAGGGCAGAAGCTAAAGATTTCACTATGTTAATACCACAACTCTTCAACATTCATTTTCTTCAAGCCAGCACTCTTTAGTGTATCTCTTCCTTTTAACTTTGTGCTCAGCATTTTACAAGCTGTCACCCACACTTTGATATCTCTCCCCCTACCAAGTGTACCTTTCAAGTTTTACATGTGCTGCTTTCTGCGGGGCTCAGCGGTTGACTTTAGATATCTATTTCAGCTTAAATGTTTACCAAATTCACACAAATACTTGGATAGGTAATGAATTTGCCAAAACCGTAGCGACTGAACAAATTGTTTATAGCTCAGATTGGAAAACTTTGCCTAGCAGGAAGAGTTACTTGATTGCTGTTGAGCAGTTATCACAAATAAGCAGCTACCACAGTTAGAAAAAGAAGTAGGAGAAATGCTAACAGTGCTGGAAAGAAAATAATTATCATGAACTCAAACATTTTAATATAGATATCTAAAGCAAGAGAATTCCTTAAAAGAGCCCTTAGTCAAGCTCAGCAGGATATAAAAATAAAGAGACAGAGCAAGAATTACTTGTGACAGGATAAGCCAGCCACTGGGCAAGCCTGAGACAAAAAAAGAGGAAAGTCACAAGTTTGTGATCCAGCTTCAGAAATCTGAACTGAAGCAGCTGATTCTGTGATTAAAACTTTGTTTTAAGGATAGCTAAGGTCATCATCCAAAACACACAGCAGACCCTTGGTCCTTTCATGCTTACATTGTCGGACTCATCGGCTTGCTGAGTTTATAAAACACCTACTACAAGGACTTTTATAAAAAGTACACTTGTTTGAAAATAGGTGTGAATCATTTATGACATCCAACTGTGTGTATGACAGGTGCAATCTGCACCTCACCCTGCAGCAAACAAGCAGATGACAAGCAATGGGCAGGGAAAGAGCACTCTGCTGGCCAAACACTATTAACTTGAGAAGACAGAAATAAGGTCAAGGTTAAGCACTTCTGAAAAATCTGCTTTTGGACTCTACAGCTACAAAGGATACAAGAAAAAATGCACCTGAACAGCAGTAAGCTTAAAGCTGATAAAAACGGCCAATCAGATCAAAATAAAAATCAAGTCTTGTCATACAAGGAGCATCAACCAGGGAACAGCATGCCAAAACTTGTAATTCATGAGTGCCAACAGCTTAGGAGGACTGGAAGCAAGTCTTCCTAAGGACTTGCTTAAAGCTTTTACTGAAGCTGTGACACCAGCATCTGTCTGCCACAGCCATAGGCTGTAAAGCAAGATGAACCCAGATCATTTTTTTGTGCGTGCCAGACCTGAATCTATCTGACGTAGGCTGAACACCCAGAAAACCCGGGACCACTCTGTGCCAGTCATCTGGGTTTTGAAATTCCAATATCTTTAGTCAGATAAGCTGCGTTTCAGACACGGGAAGTATGCTTTAACAAAGCCCTTGTAGCCGTACGTCATCTACAAGACTCAGCAGCATTTTATACGTTGTCATCTGTGCTACAGACTGATAGGGCCAATGATCAATCTCTCCATAAAGAACCTGTGTTAACAACTTAGCTGATAAATAATGCATTGCTTCAGCTTGTACATTTAGTTGGAGTCTCTCTACGCTGATATCTGAGAGAGCTGGATCAGGTCTCATCAGGAATGGGAATCTGTCCACTAATTAAGCATGGAAAGATTTACTTCAGGAGCAATTCTTGCAAGTGACATGTTCAAAGATTAGGGTCCCTTATAAAAGAGCTGCATAAATGACCTATAATCTTATATTGCAACTGTTATACACTTTGGACACCTTCAAGAAAAAAACCCAAAAGTTCCTCTTAAGGTGATTATATTTTGTACCATATTTGTTACCTTAGGTTGCAGTGACTGCCAAGTTTTTGTGTCACAGTTGGTTACACTTAAGCAGACTTGCCTGCCAATGTGATTTGAACTTTGCTTAAATTCTAAGTCACCCCGCCATCTAAGTCAATTTCCCACCATGATGAAAAGGTTATTTAAGCTTTCAAGTGCATTGGTTTGAAAATTAAAATGTCTAAGAGTGTAACAATAATGCAAATCTGCTCACCTGAGTCTAGATGGGAAAAAAAAAAAAGGCACTGCCTGTGCCTTCTCAGCTTGAAGAAATATTCTCATCTGTGGGTCAAAAGGCAATAATAGCTACATTGTCTTCCAGTGATTGTCATCCTAGAAGGCTGAAATATTTGAAATGTAACTAAGTTTATTTGCAGATCACAAAGTGAAAACTCTATTATATGGAGAATATTAGGTACATAATAAGCAAAGAACACACCATCCCAGAGTTATTAGACTAAAACGTCCTGGATGCCCTCCGCACTCTTTGTGGAAAATGAGAGGATTTTGTGAATTTCCTTTGGAGTAAGTTTGTCAGATCCTTGCAAGGAAGCTTCAGTTTGAGCATTTTCACTAGAATTGAATCTAACAGAACTAAACACTCACTATGCTTGGCTAGAAACAAGATTTATAATGGGATACTGGAGCCATGCAGGATGAAAATTTACCAGTTGGTGGGATTTAATGACACAGAGGGGTAAGCCCAAGGCATGACTGTCCTGCAGAGTTACTAAATCACAGACCCAGAACCGCTGCCCCGCATGAAAAGAGCCATAGTGAAGAGCACCAAAGCATGGGAGATTGGAATTGTGCTCAGGGAACACCACCAGCTACCACAGCTTTTCTGCAGGATTAATCTTTCATAACCTGTATTTTATTATTTTTTTTTCACACTTTCCTTTGGCGACCAGGTACCTCCTTTCTGTTTAGCCTGTTTCTGCTCCCTGTAGGATCAAGATCTCTAAGGCGTTCCTTCTAAAAATTCAGAATCAGGACTTATGGTCACATCTGACAATCTTCCTAGATAAATGTAAAGAAAAAGAAAGAAAAAAAATAAAATCCCAGCAACTTTGAACTTTCTTCTAAAAGCATGACTGGATTATGCACGTGATAGTTTGTTAACAACACTTTACAATAACTAACTGAAACTAGAGTTCTTATGGGTGTATTCTGAAGACACAAAAATACTGCTGAGTCAAAACTCAATATAAATACAAAGATTATTCACTAAATGAAGCATCCTCTATTTCCAGTGAAGCTTCCTCCTTTTTTAAAGCTGAAATTTCCCTTTTTTTTTTTTTCCCTCCCCTAGATAGTTCTTGTCAAAAATTCATAGCTAACACAGGCAGCAGATTTTTTTTTCTTTTTTATTTTTGAAACCTTTTCCATACTGTTCCTCCAAACTCATTGAAAAATGACTGAGTATTGCCATAGTGCTGTCCCATTTCATTTCCACAGCCAAGCCTCATCACTGCCTTTCCATATTCCTTTTTTTAAAAAATAGCACAATCATTTCCATGCTATTTTTCACCTCCAAAGGTGTTATTAGCTTGCCATAATAACAGACTCTCCTCCTGTTGTGTCTGCTGAAGAAATTATCCCAGTAGCCCAATGAAGCCATGTCACCTGTCCAGCAGCCCAACATTCAAAGTATTTCTGCATATAGCTGGGCTCTCTATTGTCCTTAAGTTTTAAGTAATACATAAAAATTAGAGTTCCTAGAGAAAAATATTTATTTTTCAAACACACACAAAGGAGGCTATTATTTTCTGAGGTCTGCTTCACTTTAGACAAAAATATGGAAGTAAAGCTCATAGTTTTAGGTCCCAGTCCTACTAGGAAACACCACCAATGGTGCAAATGCATTTGAACAACGTTAAACCTGGGCAAAGAAAAATTTAAGCAACTAGACTGTGTAAAAAGCCATGACTACATGGCGTCCCAAATGATACTTTATTGTTACTGCACATCAGCATAGCTCCACATAACTGATGTTTTAAGATCAATGTAAAATTATCACCATTAAAATGGTAGCTTTTTGTACTTACTGTTTATTCCACAGAAGGCACCAAACCATTGCATCAATTCAGCCTCAATATTTAAAAGAGAGTATTTCGAAGTGAGTGGCACCTCCACAACACATAGAAACATCATAACCTGTGGTAGGTTCTGTGGTACTTGGTCACTTCAAAAGCATTAGGACAACTATGTAAATATTAAAAAGTATAATCCCTGCACTATTTTTTCAAGAATAGGAAAGAAATGTTTTTACTTTTGGACTTCTGATTTTTTTGAGAAATCATAACCAAAAGAGTTGTCTTCAAGATAATTAGCCTCACAAAAGAAAGGATGAGAACAGTGCCAATTGTAAAGAGTTGTTGTTAGTGAAATTAAAACCATAGAAGAATCTATTAAGAGTTAGTTTTCATTCATTTCCAAGACCTGGGATCAATAGGTCTGAAATGTATGTTGCAACTACTATTTCTGCCGAGATCTTTTCAAGGACTACATCTGAAAAATGTAGTAAAAGTGGTTGATCACCCAGCTAGCAACCTATGGAAATCAGCTATAAAACTGTAGTGGAATGCTCTAACTATTCTATTATCTATTCTAACTATTCTATTATCTATTACCCTAAAGAACTAGGTTTAGATCCATTCTCTACCACATATTCATTGAATGACTGTCAGAAAGAAATCAAGTGCATGACTAAAGATCAACTGATAGCATTGTACTTCTCACACGGATGCTCTCTTGGAAGATGCTACTAAAATTTATGATGTACTCAAGCAAGATTTGGCCTTCACTGCCAAATTCTCCAAAGAAGTAAATAACTAACTAAGATAAGGAGATCTGGAATGCTTGAAACAGCTGCACTGCTTCATAACCGCAAGGAGAAATGACTAAACAAACAACTGAGATAATTTATTTTTACAACAAAAGCAACCTGTTTCTCTTATGAGAAACAGAAGAAAACTACTGCATATTTCCAGAAAAAAGATCAATCACAAGCAGAACTTGTATAATGCTCCTTATCTTTTTTGGTACTCAGTGCTGTCATCATGAGCTGTTATTACAATTATTAATAAAACAAAATTTCACAGAACACCCTGGATCAGACTTGCTGCTGTCCACAGTCCTCTATCATGAGAGTTTATTAAATCAATAACCTTATTATCGAGTTATATATTTGGAGGAGGAAAGTTACCAGAGGCAACATAAAAACATGTAAAAAGCATATTTAAGTCCATGCTTTGGTGTACTGCAACACATGAAATGCAGCAGGGCAGAACAGAACCTCTAAAGAGAAACTGTTCCTCTGCAGTCACAGTTTCCCATCCCTGGTAAGTGATCTCCAGAAGTAAGACATTTATTTCGGGGTTTCTGGCTTGTGGGATTTTTCCCTTAAAACACCTGGAATGTTTTTAATGGTTCTTTTTTTTTAAAATATACTTATGGCATGAAGATGCTTGCCCTTTTTTAATTGTCGTGCTGGGATCACATCTCTCCTCAGCAGATGCAAAGCTACATTTACAGCACAAAGAGCACATACTGAAAATTTCTTGGGTTTCTTACTTGAGGCCTGGGTATGAGAAAATATCCATCAGTTGTGGTGACGAGCAATGATTATTCACAAACCTTTAAACACACCAGCATATGAACTGCTAGGATTTAAATCAAAGTTGAGTCTCATCTATGGATAGACTGAATTCTTTGTCAGACTTCTGCTCCTCAAGTATTTTCACTGGGACATTTTTCTTTAGCCTTGGAGAGACCTGCTCTCTCCTGGGCTTACCAGGGGTACAAAAAATTTCTTGTGAAAGTGTAAGAGTGCAACTCTACTGTAATATGTATCTACCTTTCCCTTTCTCTTTTCTTGTGCACAAAGGTCAGGCACAGCCCATTTACTCCATTTGTTTCTCCTGCCTCAAACAGCAGAGGATCAGCCAACCTTTGAGCAAGAAGGGTTATTAATGAGAGCACTGACCCTGATGCCAAAAGACCACACACTGTCTTTCTGGTCATGCCGACTATTACTTGCTGCTTTACTAATTGTTTAGGTTCTCAAATGAAGGTTTATAAGCTAAATGCTTCATTACAACAGTTCTTACGGTGTCGCTCCCTCTTTCCCCTCCATTTCTTACTTGTTCTTTCAATTCCACATTTTTTTCCCACATTTTTCAGCTCTCATGTTGTTGCTTACCCAGCCAACTGTACAAGGCTTGCTGTAGTGAATCAGCTTTACGATCCTTAATGAGTAAAAACAATGGGCCGTTCCTCTAGGAAAGTTGTGTTGGGTTGCACAAGAAATTGGTGATTTGGTCCCTGCTCTGTGAAGTTCTTTGTTCACCCCATAAAGGAAGACTGCACATGACTTCTCCCTGACACTGTCCAGTCTGGTCAGAGGGGCAGGAGGAGGGGGGGAAATAGGAGGCTCAGGCAAGATCTGCAGCTCACGGCAGGACATCAGGCAGCACGAGGTATGGCTGACAGTGAGGCATCTTCTTACTATTCAGCTATTAGCAAGTCCTTCCACATAACAAACTTACCTTTCTGTAACAAAGTGGACTTAAGAAACACAGGTGGTGATTTCTGAATCGAGATCATAGGCATCCTTTCTAAAGAAAAGAAAAAAGACAATTTTCACTTTTCCCAAGTATGTTTTTATACATGTATTATTCAAAACAGTATAAACAGTTGATTTAGAAACATTGCTTGCTTAAGTATCCACGAGTTTTAAATTTGATGAGATTGAAGAGATAGTTAACGCAAAACTTTACCCAAAACTGCTCATGTGACAGCTAAAGAAAAACAAACTACCTCATTAAGATCTCCTTTCTGAGAAAATGTTGAAGAGAAGTGCTTATGTCATTGTCTCTTCTTTCTCAGTGAATAATATGAAATCTTTTCCTATTTGCATGCAATAAAATTAGGAAAGAGCCGATTACTCTCAAAAGCTTGTTGTAGAGATGTTACTCTGTTTTAAAAAGATGGAACCACATCTGATGCCTTGAGTTAAATTTGTAGTTCTAGTGATGTTGCGTTCATGATAATTTGAGGATAAACAAAGTTTGTGGAGAAGGGAACAATCACTTTAGTCCCAGGGTTGCCCTGCAGAATTTATGTACCAAGGAAGTTGTCTGTTTTTCCTAGCTAGAGCAGTTAAAAACCACATCCATACGAAGCAAGAATACGAGTAATAACTAGCAGCATTCTTCTGAAAACCTTTGAGACAATAGGAGGCAGGACGATGTAAAAAAAAAATAAATTCTGAAATATTCCTTAGAGACAACCAGAAAATAAGTATTCCAGAGCTTCATCTGCATTATTAGCAACAACTGTAATCTAAACAGTGAGTTAGATAACTCATTAGCTTTTCACTACTCATGGTCATATGACTTTATTCTGCCTGGTTTTTGGAACTTGCCATTAAATGAACAACTACGTAAAATCAGAGACAGTTGGTTATAAGCCTATGATTTAAAAGCAAATCCTTGGACTTCTTCTGTTGTCAGTATCTACTAATCTTGGAGCCTCAAGTCCATTCAGAAAACCTTCCCAAATAAATGAAATAATTTTCTTCCCCTGAAACACAGGCAGGCTTTTCATTTACTGAATTGTGCCTATGAGACATTCATTAGATGATACCCTAAATGGTGTGATACACAGTTTCAAAAACATACAGTATTTTTCTTAGTGCTGTTATCATTCATGATACTTCAGAACAAAGCAGTTATCAAAACTCTAGTGTGTATTATCTGTTCAGCTTGGTAGGCATCTAACACATTTCTCTCATGCTCAGCAAACTCAGTACAGCTAACACACGCCTGTCCTGAAACCAGACTAGAGTCACTGGCAGAAGCCAGAGACAAGAGACCAAACTCCAATGGCCCTGATCCACTCTCTACTCATCTTAAACTGTAAGTATTAAGCTTTATTTACAAATTAGCTGATATTTGCATCACATTTGATTCAATGCTCTGGATACTTCAGGAGCAGAAGTATATTGATCTTCAGTATACAGCAGAGGTAAAGGCAGTTTTCCCATTTCTAACGTAAGGAGAAACACCATTAATAGCAAGGGACTTCTCATAACAGGATCGGTCAGCTCACTGGCCACATCAGACACTGGACTGTGGTTCACTGCCCCATCTCAAAATGCATGCAAACATGCAGAGTCAGCGATCTGGTAGGTACTGATAGCTGCTGAAGCTAATAAAGAGCTCTGTTTCTCAGGAAAATCCACATGCTTAATGTCTTTCAAAGGCTTAAATACAAAGAGCTGGGTTGCAAGAGTACCTGGCAATCCCATTTTGGGAACAGCTTGTTTTCAGCCTCTGTCAACCTTAAAGATACCGGGACACAGACTTTGCATTATCTACTTGGCAGTGTCACAAAACAACTGAGATATCAAATGGCAAATACACCTTTTTGATTACAAGGCTGTTTGGCTACTTGAAAAAGGGCAAATGTTGTCTTAAAAAGACACACATAAATAAAGACACAGCAAGAGAAAGCCAGAAAACACTTTTGAGACAGCTAAGGATTCCCCACTACAGCAGCTTGTAGCTCCTTCCCCGGAGAGGTATGAGCTATGAACAAGAGCATTGTCGTACCAGAATGCTTTAATGCTATCCGTATGTCAACTTGAAAAACACAATGACAAAATTATGCAAATTTTTACCAGAGAGTCTCCAAACCAATGAAAGTTACCACCATGACAGTCATTTGTAAGAAAGAATTTTTAGGAAACTGTCTGTGTGGGACCATATAGAAAAACATAATATGCAACGATGTGAGCTTATGTTGACTCTTTTCTCACAAACAGATTGCATGGATATGAATTTTCTTTAAAATACTGGATATAGAGCATAAATGGCCTTGTCCAGATAACTGACCTTAAATGGTTATTCTTTACCTGGCTTAAGCAAAATACAGGGACTGGGAATTCAGGTGCCAGCCACACTTCAGTAACAATTAGTGCACGTTAATTAATACTTAAATAATGTTTCAATCAAAGTTCTACATATTTTAAGAAAATGAATGAGTATCCCTTGCAAGCTTCTCCCCTCATTAGCCTCAAAGCACAAGGTCATATATACTCATCTGTACCACTACTGTTTTTGATCCTCTACCTGCGTTGCTGTAGGTCAGCTTTCCATGGCACTAACTACAGGGCACAAGGAAGTTGGAGGATTCAGAGCAAAAAGTGCTTTCAACTCCTCTTTTGATTTCTCAATGTGGCTATCTGTTTAAGAGAGCACGAGAGTCCCAGACTTAATTCTTACACACGTGGTATTTAAAGGGAAAAGTAGTTTTCAGGACATCAGCAAGATGGCGATTTTTTTTCTGTGAGATTTTCACCTTACCTCTTCTACCAGAGGATCTCAATGTGCACTGAAAAACCAAAAGGACAATGCAGCAAGGGCTGAAGCAAACAAGTAACGAAATGTGAGTTCTGGAGAGAGGGCAATGCAGCAATCAAGGAGGCCTCTCTGCGGCCTTACACAATTTAGACACGGTATAAGAAATGCCCTAATACTGAGCAAAGATGGAAGAAGAATTGTAGGAAGAATATTTAGCTGGAAATTAATCTGACTTGCAAACTATGACTAATATCCTACTTTCATAGAATTAACAAAAACTACTGGATATATTCCTTAAAGCAGGTTTCGTTGAGTTTTTTCTAATCATAGAATTAAGAGTTAATGCTGTGTTTTGGACCTCTGGCTGCTTCCTGACATGTGGTGGTGCTACTGCTTAAAGCAAGTAGGCTTCTCTAAGATAGGCTTCTCTAAAGATCAATTTCACATTTTATTCCTTTAAAAAAAGTGCACAGTCATCTTAGAAACAATAAAAAGCAACCCCCATTCTCATATTATATTTTTCTTCTCATAAAATAATGTACAAATGTTCTTTATTGATCTAGGCATATTTTCCCTTTTATAATAATTGACTCTATATGTATGGTATTCCATTAGTTTAAAGAAAATTCCCTTTAACCATGCAGTTTAGCACTTACGTAACTACCTTACTTGGGGTCATGGCATCTGTTGTCCAAAAGACACAGTAGACATTTTCCTTTTAGCTCACCTCCACCTGCTGGAAAAAAAGAACATGTCAGGAAATTACCAGTCTTTTGGTTATAATTTTTTATTCACCCCCACTGAAGAGAGCTGATAAAATGTTCAGACGAGCTATTCTAGCTCCAGTTTTTTGCCGTTTACTGCAGTTGTGTTCTACATATGGACTTATTTCATTTTGTTCCAAGCTGTGCAGAAAGGAAACTTGTCATGGCATCCCTTTCAAACCTGATGAGAGCTATGCAAATGCTGGCCTTGGTTCAAGGCTGCATCTGATGCTCCTGGCATCAAGCGAAGCAAATAACACACATGGAGGAAGAAGGGAGGAGCACAAGTGAAGGCTAGCTTCTGAGACATCACAGCACTATAAAAAGATTTATTTTAGAAGTCTCCTATGTAATAAATAATAATAAATATGGTTGGATCTTTATTGTCAGAAACTGGTGCTGTTTTGGGAATTAGACTGGCTCAACTCCACTTCCTAGAAACATCAATTGCCAGAACAAATCTGAGAAGGCTCAGCTCTGTGCAGCAGATATTCCTCTTCTATCAATGACCGAGAATAGAAAGGTCAGTTGAAAACAGCTCACCTGAAAACACAAAAACCTTTTTCTGCAAGAAAGCTGGACTGACAGTACATTAACATGCTTACTGGTGTCAGTGATGCCAAGTAATAGTCTTTTGCACCCAAATGCAAAACATGCAGTTTTGCGTGCCTTCTGTTGAAGCATAAAGAC